>NC_061091.1:20146160-20167787 GCF_015104395.2 Macrobrachium nipponense
TGTATTGAGTTTATGCTCTGGTAGTTTTCCAAGCCATTGGTATCTACCATAACTCTGAGGAAACGGTAAAGGAGAACCGTAAACAAAAATGTAAACAAAAATGTTTAAAGAAATGTTTTTGCGTTTTTCGCCCCTGACTGCTTCATTGATACGCGCTTTTCTGAGGGATTTAATACGAAATGTGGGTCAGGTTCATTGCAGTAGTCATAAGCATTCATCACTATCCTCATTCTTGAAGGGCTGGATGGAGTATCGCTCAAAATCCTTCCTTCGGCTATATTTCCCTCCGTTGCTCGGGAAGAAATACTGTGGGAAAGTTCAAGGGAGTCCTTTCCTATTCTCCCCGCCCCCCTTCCATCCCATCCTATCCCTGGAAGGTCCTGAACCCATTACTGAAAATGATGTGGATCCTCCACATCGGCCATCGCACGAGGAATGGCCTACGACCTAATTTAAGAAACATAAAAGAGCGAGGCCTACGCTTTCATAACCCTCTCAGGGAGTAAGCATCGACCTCTCTCTCTCTCTCTCTCTCTCTCTCTCTCTCTCTCTCTCTCTCTATTCTCCTCTCTCTCTCCTCCTTTACTTCCTCTATCCTTTCCCTTTCCTTTAGTAGTTCCCCCTCCTCCTCCTCCTACTCTTTATTTTCTCTATCCTCCTTTCTACTTTTTCTTTTCTTCCCCTTCCTCCTCCTCCTCCTCCTCCTCCTCCTCCTCCTACTCCTACTCTTGGATTTTTTTTTTCCTCCTATCCTCCTTTACTTTTTTTCTCTTCCCTCCTCCTTTCCTACCTCTCTCCTCCTCCTCCTCCCCTTCTCCTACTCCTACTCTTTATTTTCTCTATCCCCCTTTCTACTTTTTCTTTTCTTCCCCTTCCTCCTTCAGTAGTTCCTCCTCCTCCTCCTCCTACTCTTTATTTTCTCTATCCTCCTTTCTGCTTTTTCTTTTCTTCCCCTTCCTCCTTCAGTAGTTCCTCCTCCTCCTCCTCCTCTTCCTCCTCCTCCTCACGTAGGGCTACGGTCGATACGGGAGCTAGAGCGACAGCGCGTGGGTCCTTGACATTTCAGGAGGTCACTTCCAAGACACCTCCTCCTCCTCCTCCTCCTCCTCCTCCTCCTCCTGCTGTAGAAATCTAACTGAATTAGCTTTTCCATTTACGCTATTTCTTTATTCTTGTAGCTTCACATATCTTCTCTTGTTTAGCAGGTAAATAGAAAATTCTATGTGTGTTATGTAGTCAGTGCAGAAGGCTTTTAACCCCCCCCCCCCCTTTTCTTTTTAGTATTTTTAGATGGCTTTTTTAAAGAGATATATAGAAGTCTTCTCTCAGAGGGAGAGCGAACTCTGTAAGGGATATGAGAGACTTTTGCTGATGTAAATAGTTTATTAATAGCGTTGTTTATTTACTCTTTCTTAGGAATCTCGTGTTTTTCATCTGACATAAATAATCAATTTCCATTTGAGTTCTATTTTAGTAAGAGGGCTGAAGTATTATTATTATTATTATTCCTGGGATAAAATGTCACAGACCTATGCAGGATTATTATTATTATTAATTATTATTATTATTATTATTATTATTATTATTATTATTATTATTATTATTATTATTATTGAATATAATGGCATAATTTACAGAATTTATTCTGCCATTATATTCAATAAAACATGTTTGAAAAAAAGTCTGTTTCCAGCATACACAGATATTATTATTATTATTATTATTACTATTATTATTATTATTATTATTATTATTATTATTATTATTATTATTATTATTTGTTGTTGTTGCTGTTGTTGTTTGGTTACTAAAATATGTCAGGAGACTTGTCCAATAGCATAAAATTATTCTTCTGTAGCTTAAAAAACCGCAAGTTTCATCATCATATGGATTATGTGGTATATGCTGTGGTCTAAAACATAATTTAAGACTATTAGAGATTTCCAGTTGCCTTAAAATTCTCTCTCTCTCTCTCTCTCTCTCTCTCTCTCTCTCTCTCTCTCTCTCTCTCTCAAAAGGATCGTGAAATATAAATACAATGGAACAAATGATCTTAGTTCCGTTTGACTTTAGACTTAAATGAAAGAAACTAAGCGCGGAGAGAGAGAGAGAGAGAGAGAGAGAGAGAGAGAGAGAGAGAGAGAGAGAGAGAGAGATGACAGCACAGTTATGTAAAACCACCAACTCATCAACTCGAAGCCCCCTGGCGTCCATCCAAGAATATTTGTGCACAAATATATCCTCTCCTTTATTTTTTGCTTTTCTCCCGAGTGTATATCTAAGGTGACTAATTATGTTGGAATTTGTATCGAAATAGAAACATAGTTCAGTAGGAGAGAGAGAGAGAGAGAGAGAGAGAGAGAAATTTGTTTAAGAAGCGGAAATCTTATTACTCTTCATCCCAAGTAATACGATGTGTAGGACTGTTTTAAATAATGGATTTCTTTTTAAAGTATACAGTATATGAATTTATAATTTATAAACGAGGAGAACCCCCCCCTCCTCTCTCTCTAAATTAGCAATTGTGAAATATAAATGCAGTGCCAAAAATGTACTTATTGATCCCCTGCCCCCCACCCCCCAAATCTCTCTCTCTCTCTCTCTCTCTCTCTCTCTCTTCTCTCTCTCTCTCTCTAATCTCTCTGTTAGAGAAAAAAAAAGCATTATTTCTAAGAATGGAGCAAAATTACTAATTTAACGAGCAATTTTGTTTGTCCTCTCTCTCTCTCTCTAATTTTCTAATAAAGGATAAAACAAACAATATAACGAAAGGAATGCATCTCTCCCTCTCTCTCTCTCTCTCCTCTCTCCTCTCTCTCTATCTCTCTCTCTCTCTCTCTCTCTCTCATATCAAATCATTTTTCAATAACTTGGAAAGCTAGCAGTATAACGAGCAGTGCTTGCAACCAAATTGGAATTGAACGCTTGTAACTGGAATACGGCTTTCCTGCCGGCTGCTTTGAACAGAAGCTCTCGTAATGTCTGAGCTAGTAATGGCCGTGTCCCGGGGAACCCGTGTTATTGTTTTGGAAATGCGAGAAAATACGGGAATAAGTAAATACGGAAATACGTAAGTGCGAGAAGATACTTGAATAAGGAAAGGCGGGAAGATACGGGAATACGGAAATAGGAGACTAATGAAATATGGGAATAAGTAAATGAGTATATGCAAGAAATACGAGACTAAGGAAATACGGGAATAATGAAATGAAGGAAATACGGGTGTAAGGAAATGTAAGAAAATACGAGAGTAAGTAAATGCAAGAATTCACGGGAATAATGGAGGAGTTTTTAAGAGAAAAAGAGGATCTCGTAGTAAATGAGGGGAAGCAAAAGAAAATAATGAACAGGAAAATAAGGAGATAATGAAGTACACGAGAGAATAATGTAGGCTTTTAAAATTAACATATATAAGTTATTGTCTCACCAGTCTTCTTGTTTTATCTTTTGTTTCTTGTTCCTTCTCTCTATTTTTTTTCCTCCTACGTCCTTCCTCTCGGAATTTTTCTCACTTCCCTCTTCTAATTATCTTCCGGTATGCCTGTTTTTTCTCCCTCCTTTGTAGTCTAGTTTCTCTCTCTCTCTCTCTCTCCTCTCTCTCTCTCTCTCTCTCTCTCAGAAGTAACCGTAATCTACTTTGACCCGGAAAAAGAAAGAGCAGAGTCATTGAAAATTAAGTCTCTCTCTCTCTCTCTCTCTCTCTCTCTCTCTCTCTCTCTCTCTCTCTCTCTCTCTCTCTAAGTCGGGTACTGGTGCTTTCGTTTCTACGAGAATAGTCGCCCAAAGAAGTCGCATAATTCGCATGTCTTAGGGCGTTAAGTCGCTCCAAAAAAAAAAAAAAAAAAAAAAAAAAAAAAAAAAAAAAAAAAAATTTTATAGTGAGCGCGCGTGTGTCGTCGTAATGGGGGGGGGGGGGGGGGTGAGGGGGGGGGGTGAGGAAAGATGGTGAAAGGTGACAGGATGCAGTAGTTTGATCTCCATTCTTAAATTTATTTCTTGACGAATTAATTGGTTTCAAGTGTCGTCATCGATCTTCTGTTTCTATTTCATGAAGTTCTGTTTATTCTGTTGCATTCTATTTCCTGTAATAGTATTCGTTTTGCTCCCTGACATTCTGTCATTTCTATTGCCTGGAATTCTATTCATTCTGTTGCCTGAAATTCTGTTCATTTTATTTCCTGACTTACTTTCATTTTATTACTGAAATTTTCGATTCATTCTGTTGCCTTAAATTCTATCTATTCATTCTATTTCCTGAAATTCTGTTCATTCTGTTGCCTAAAATTCTGTTCATTCTATGTTCTAACATTTTTTTTTATTGGCGAAAGGACCGTAATTTGATCATTCTTCTCCTGTACAACAGTGATTAAAACAAAACTGCCCTCTCTCTCTCTCTCTGTGAATTACTTATGTTATTATTAATGTCTTTATTATTTGTTGTTGACAATGCGATGACGTTTCCATTTATCAGCAATTTTTCAGGCAACCGTTGCGGCTGGGAAGCCTTAGCTGTGTCGAAGAAGGAGAAGAAGAAAGAAAATAAGTAGAACAAAAAGTACAAGATGAAAGAGGTGAAAAAAGAAGAAGTAAAACAAGAAGACGGAGAAGGCGAAGGCGAAGAAGGAGAAACAAAGTAAGTAGAACATGAAGTAGAAGATGAAAGAGGTGAAAGAAGAAGAAGTAAAACAAGAATACGAGAAGGAGAAGGCGAAGACGAAGAAGAAAGAAAATAAGTAGAACATAAAGTAGAAGATGAAAGAGGTGAAAGAAGAAGAAGTAAAACAAGAAGAGGGCGAAGGCGAAGAAGAAGTAAAACAAGAAGAAGAAGGCGAAGAAGAGGAAGAAGGAGAGGTAAAATTAAAAGAAGAAGTAAAACAAGAAGAAGAGGAGGTAAAAGAATCGGGTAGTAAGACAAGAAGAAGTAGAAGAGGTAGAAAAAGAGGGGGAAGTAAAACAATGAGGAGAAGAAGAAGAAGTAAAACAAGAAAAATAAAAACAGGTAAAAGATGAAGAAGAAAGAAAAGTAAAACAAGAAGAAGAAGAGGTAAAAGAAGAAGAAGGAGAAGTAAGACAAGAAGAAGAAGAACAAGAAGTAGAGGGAAGACGCATAAAAGCAGCCAAGAGATCTGAAGGACGAAATGAAGTAACACAACCGTGATTCCTATGACCTTCCGTTCTCCTTCAAAGAAAAAAAAATGAATTACGCGCACACACACGAACACGCGCTGTTATGAATAGTGTAAACATTGTGGCGTCATTGCCATTCATTCTTCATCTTGCTTGTTTGTCTATCTTCCAAAGCCCCTGTTTGTCCCCTGTGCCTTCTTTATGCGTTTTTCCCTTTTTGTCGTATAAATGGTGGATTTGGGCAAGTGTTTCATGGGGGGGGGATGTTTGGTCTTAATTTCTCTGAAGTTATGTGGAAAAGCTATTTGTAAGATTTACAACTGAATTCATTGTTTCGTGTGTTGTATATATATATTATATGCATGTATGTATGTATAATCACAAGTTAATTTTAAGTTCAGACTTTAACGAGTACAGAAAAATCAAACCTTCATTTGACTTTTTCATTAAAAAGTTTCTTCTGAATGGGAATGACATCAACTAACCTAATTAAGTGAGCTCAGGTGAATGAAGGCTGATGCCAGCTGTCACACATTGATGGCGTATTGACTGTGAAAAGACACGTGGACTTCATGTTATGTGGATTTTAATTAGGCAGTTTTCTGCAGCAGAACAGCGGAGCAGTTTCAGTAGAAGAACTTCATAGGAAGGTGCGTAGGCGTTGTGAGTTACAGCGAAATGTTCTATTGCGAAACCATGTGTTACATGTCAGTAGGTTAGTTAGTTTTTTTTGTTGAAGAAATAAAGTAGGTTAGTTTTTTTTATTGAAGAAATAAAAATACAGTCTAGTGACCCTGAACGAAAGCTGTTATTAACGTAAACAGGGAGTTTCCTAAAACCACAGGTGTGTCTTACTGATTGATGTCTTTTACGTAACACTGAAAATAATAAGCCCGGGATGTGACTCCAAAACAAAACGAGAGAGAGAGAGAGCATTGCTGCTGTTGGGGAGTATTGAGTCATAGCTGCTGCCAAATCTCCTGGAACAAAACTTCCTGTCGGGTTTACTTCTTTCAGTTTCTCAATACAAAGTTTTTCCAAAATTTGCAGATAAATCTAAATTTCGTCACATGGGATGAGTCACATCTTTTGGGCCAAAAATTGTGATTTAAATATATATATATAATTATATATATATATATATATATATATCTATATATATATATATATATATATATATATATATATAATATATTATTTTTTTTTCAGTTAAGAACATTGTGCTTGAGTGCGCTCGCCACACACACACACACACACACACACACACACACACACACACACACCACACACACACACACACCACACACACACTTATTATTACTTATCATTACTTTTCTGAATGCAGTCTGTAAGGGAATGCGAGTAGGTATCTAATGCATGAACACACACGCGTATTTATATTTGCAATGTAGATGTTTGGTTATCCATGTGCGTTATTAAATATCGTGAATACATTCGAAGAGTCTCTGATCCAAATTGTATACACGTGTATTTACTTGGCAAATGAACGTAAGAATTTGAATCAGAGAGAGAGAGAGAGAGAGAGAGAGAGAGAGAGAGAGAGAGAGAGAGAGAGAGAGAGAGAGAAATGGTGCTGTAAAACTGGCAAAAATTTGTCAAGTTGCCTAACGAACAACTATTGGTTACAATCACAAAATTGAGGTGATTGTTGAAATGTAGTTCATAAAGCCAAAACAACTGAATAAATGTACTATATTGTAGACAGCAAGCTACCAGTGAAGGTAATTGTCGAAAGCAGTGGTGATTCAGATGGTAATCGTGTTTAGTGATATCTGAAAATTTCAAACGCGGTGGGTATTTGCAGACAAAATCTGCCTCTGTAGAAACATCAGCGGACCTGATAATGATAACAATGAAGAAGAAGAAGAAGAGGAGGAAGTTTAACAATTTGCAGAACTTCTAGCGTTATGGCCTTTCTAAAGCAATTACCAAAATTAGCAAATAAAAACAAATTGGAATTCCTCAAATGTATGAAGATGCCTGAGGCATTTATAACGGAGAAGGGTCATGAAGACTCGCTCACTCTTAGCAGGTGTATAACGGTTGCGGACAACGAAGAAATCTGGCTAAATTTTAGTTGTTTGTGAAAGAAACTGTGAATCGTGAACCCCTGGAAAATGGTGCTTACTGGGTCGAGGGAGACTGGGTTTAATAGGTTGAATAATAGAATCGTAATGACATCTGTGATTTATTGATTGATTAAGATGGGATTTGTCGTATTTCAGCTGTAGTCCTTGACGATGCAACCAGTGACTATTTGCTTATTACATTGTTTGAGAATCACGGCATATCTTTATTCGCTTCAGTTTTTCCATATTACCCGAACTGGTGTAAAGGAATGTATGTGGTAGAGAAAATGATCGAACGGAACAAAAACATCCCCACACTTCGAGTTTCATCTGGCTGCCGTGATGACGACAGCAATTCTCTTTGGTGGGTAAATGGCACAACAGGTGTTTACATCACCTGTGCTGTTGGTTTGGTGGTGTGGTGTTCAGGTGCTATAACTCGCTGGGGTGTGTTGTAATCACGTGAATCAGACCAGATAACGATGTCGGAGTTTTTATTTTCTCTCCCTCTCTCTGATAATAATCAGCTCTGATAACAAAATATTGAAGTACTTGTAAATGACAGTGTTTGTTCAACATATTTATACCGATACCTGCTTTGTATATTTTTGTATTTTACTATGAAATATGACAAGTTATTATATACCTATATTAAGAGTTATCAATAATTTGTACGTGTATCGGTTTGAAGAAGGCGTGGTATTTATACGCTCATTTCATGTACTATTCTCAATGCGTAAGATTTGTATCTTACTTTTCTCAGGATTCAGCTAATTCATCGACCCTTTGAACCAAAAGGTATCATTATTTCTGAACATTTGTATTTTCCTAGTTCAATACCTCTGGGATACTGAACTACAATTACTAGTGATGCACTTATCATTTAGAATTGCTTTACATGTTATCGCTCTCATGATAAACGTTACCTGTCTGGTGTTATTATTATTATTATATGAAAATCTTCGACAGATAATTTTCATTTATGGCAATAATCCACTAATTTCGTTAGAGGTTTGCTTTCCTTGAACAATATTATTATTATTATTATTATTATTATTATTATTATTATTATTATTGACCTTCCTTTAAAAACATAAGAGCGACCCGATTACCCAGTTATGAATGGAAGAATGGGTGATATCCTTCCCTTGCAGTGAAGGAATGGGTGATATCCTCCCCTTGCAGTGAAGAAATGGGTGATATCCTCCCCTTCCATTGAAGGAATGGGTGATATCCTCCATTTTCAGTAAAGGAATGGGAGATATCCTCCCTTTTTGTAAAGGAATGGGTGATAATCCTCCCCTGCTAGTGAGGGAATGAGTGATATCCTCCCCTTCTAGGGAAAGAATGGGAGATAATCTCCCTTTCTGTGGAGGAGAGGGCCGGGGTAGAGTCTAGACTTTCGAGGAAATGTCAGGCAATAGGTGGTAGGGGGAGGTAACAAGATATATAAGTAATATACACTTGGAAGCCCAAGGGTGAGAGGGTAAGGTAAGCTTCGAGGGAGATATAGGAATTAATATCATTTTTCTTTTCAAGATTCATATGTTATGCCAGTCTCTCTCTCTCTCTCTCTCTCTCTCTCTCTCTCTCTCTCTCTCTCTCTCTCTCTCTCTCTCTCTCTCTCAAAGCAGGTACAGTATAGTTACGGTATGTTGGAAGGGAAATCGAAACTTGATACGAAAGAAACCAGTCTGTTTTATCACAGGCTCAATTAAGAAGGATTGATGAGATAAGGGACGTTATCTGTGATAGTGGACAAATAACAGACACCATCGGTGTCCGTTTAAATACCAGAGGAGGTTATTGGTAAATATCATATGAAAGTTATATTGAAATAAAAGTCTACCTTTCAGTATGTGCTATTGCAACGGAGTAAGGAGGTAATGTAATTTTATGATAGTTTGTGTTTTTTGCCATCTAAATTCTCTCTCTCTCTCTCTCTCTCTCTCTCTCTCTCTCTCTCTCTCTCTCTCTCTCTCTCTCTCTCTCTCTCTCACAAATGCTAAGCTTGGCCGATAGATAATTCATACTCAGATATGAAGGAGGAGAGCTCGGAAAAATGTCTTCTTATTCACTCTCACTCACTTTATGTTAGTCATCTGAGTGCCCCCCGGAGTTTCTCTCAGTGCCAAGAAGTAGTAGTGCCAGCGGGAGTAAAGCCAGGTCCTCCTCCTCCTCCTCCTCCTCCTCCTCCTCCTACCTTATCGTCGTCATCTTGATACGTTCTCTGACATGTGCCTTTCTCATTTACCAGTTTTATTTATTTATTTATTTGTCCTTTTGGTATTGTAGCACTCGTATTGCCATTTACTTATAGGGAAAACTTAATTTTTGTTATAATTAGATCACTTACTGTCAAGGAATTGTAGCTTTTATATTTAATTTTAGTAGTTTTGTAAGTTTATTCTTTCGTGGATTTTGTGAAGTGAAATTTTTATATGGCTGTCTCATTTATCACCCTCATTTATTCTCTCGCGTTCTCTCGCATTCCTACTTTATCTCCTTTGCTTCCATTCCCTTGCGTTCTTGGAATCGTTTGAGGCTTTTAAAAGCACCCCCCTAACCCCTCCCCTCCCCTCCCTCCCTTCCCCTCCCCTCCCCTCCTCCCCTCCCCTCTCCTTGATTTCCTCATTACCATTCCTCGTTCATTTCAGTGGTGTGCCATGCAATTTCTCACCTCCTCCTTTCCCCTCCCTCCCTCCCTCCCTCCCTCCCTCCCTCTTTCGAGATATTTCTTCTCCCTTCGAGGTCTCCTGGCGCTGTCAGCTACATTATTTTTCCTGACGTCAAGTTGCACGTGCCCGAAGAGGCGAGGATTTCGGATTTGATGGTTAATTTGCAAGAGTCCTGCAGAGAATGATAAGCTTTGGAAGCTGGTAAAGCAGTTGATCATTTTGTTCAGTAAGGGGATTTAGATACTGGTAAAGCAGTTGATGCTTTCGTTCAGTAAGGCAATTTAGATGCTGGTAAAGCAGTTGATCATTTTGTTCAGTAAGGGGATTTAGATACAGGTAAAGCAGTAGATGCTTTCGTTCAGTAAGGCAATTTAGATGCTGGTAAAGCAGTTGATAATTTTGTTCATTAAGGGGATTTCGATACTGCTGAAGCAGTTGATGCTTTCGTTCAGTATGGAAATCTTACATGACAGATGAGATAAAAATTAACCGTTCTAGAGGTTGGTTTTTACGTGGACGGGACAGGAACTAATGGCTGTAATAAATGAGAGAATGATAAGGTTTAGAAGCTGGTAAAGTAGGTAATGGTTTCGTTTAGTATGGAAATCTTGCTGGAGAGCTAGGAAAAGATGATCAGTTCTAGAGGATGTTCTACAAGGACGAGGCAGGAACTGATTACGGTAGTAAATTTGAGGACGAATGATGGACGACAAAAAATGAATAGAAATAAGCTCTTCGCTCTTCTTACAAACAAGACTTCGTACTTAATTGTGATTTTGCTTTGCATTCGAAAGCGTTAGTTTTCAAAGTGAAAAGTCCTGATTAGCAGTGCAATCTTAATAAGATAATTAGATTTCAGTAATTAAGTGCTTACCAATTATCACATAACTGATGTACTTGAGAAGTTTTTTCTTTCCATGAAGTCACAAAAATACTCAAGGCTAAAACAGTGGTTTTTACAGTAACCTCAGAAATTGGACTATTTTGTAAAGGAATTTAATGTCTTGATGTTTTAATGGTCCAGAAGAGGAGAAGTAATGCATGAAAGCACTCTTTAAATACTGACGTCTTTTCATGAATTTTTTGTCTTCTTGTAAGAACTTGTCTTGGCTTGAAATTTACGAATGTGAAATAAGAAAAGCTTTGTGTGTGTGTGTGTGTGTGTGTGTGTGTGACACATGTAGAGGGACGTAAAGAGACATCTTTCGTCGGCACTGCAATACAAAACCCCTAGAAAAATGTGTGTCCTCTCACATTATGAAAACTCTCTCTCTCTCTCTCTTCGGTTGCTGTCAGGACCAGAAAGGGCGTCCCTCCAACCAACCTCCTTTTCCTTTGTCCACGTTGAAGGTGCAGTGCCCAAGAGAATCTCTCTCTCTCTCTCTACTGTCTCTTTTCCCTTCTCACTCATTTAAGAGCACACGCATATTCTGCTCTCTCTCTCTCTCTCTCTCTCTCTCTCTCTCTCTCTCAGCTGGTACTTCCTCCTTGTACTTTTGAAATAGGTCGCAGAGTACATCTTGCCAATGCATTGCTCATCCGCATAGCTTCTGCTCAACGTCGTGGCAGTGTGGTATTCGTGCTGAAACTGAATTTGTATGTAAATGGGTGTTACGTCACCTTGAATGACGAGATTGTAATATAACTGATAAAGAGTGTAGCTGTCGCCTTTCATAGGTTTTATCATTTAACTCTCTCTCTCTCTCTCTCTCTCTCTCTCTCTCTCTATATATATATTATATATAAAATATATAATATATATATATATATATATATCTATATATATATATATATATATATATATATATATATATATATATATATATATATATATATATATATATATAATCCACCAGAGAGAGATAGCCCATTAAAACCCGCTGCTCTTTGCTGACATAAGTAGTGAATGACGTGCTTGGTAGCTGGCCGATTGCTGAGGGTCGTAGCGCTCGTTTAGAATGAATTGGAGAGAGTAACCTCATTAAAGTATCTTAAATATAGAAGTAAATGTAGGCAAATTATAGAAATAAAATTGAGATCTAATATTAAAATAGCAATTTCCTCAACAAAGTGTAGATAAATTTCCTTCCCAAGGAATGCTTTCAAGGCGCAATCTTAAAATATGCACTGAGCTGCTCTTACGATCTTTCCCCTTCAATATTTGCACCGATGTTTACACTCTTGCTTCTCATTTCTCTCTCCTCTCTCTCTCTCTCCCTCTCTCTCTGACCTCTGTCGACTTTCCCCTTTCCTATGTTAAGGACGTTTCTCGATCTTTTAATATTCTTTTTCCTTTATTGACAATCTTGTTGGAATGCTTCTCCGTTTTATTTCACTATTAGCTGCTCCTTTCCCCCTTCTTCCGTTTATGCTGTACAGAAATCGCCTTTACTGGACAGGAGAGTTCTACGTTTGAGAAAATGTCATGATCTGTCAGTGTCATCAGTTGGTTTATAAAAGTTTGTTTTTAAACCTTGATATTTGTTTTCTGTCATAATTTGGATTTTAGAATTGTAGTTTTAATGCCCAGTAACTCTTAAGTACAGCCTCTCTCTCTCTCTCTCTCTCTCTCTCTCTCAGTTATTCATAAGCGACGAAGGCTATATGCAGATAGTCTTGTCCGTGCAACTATGAACAACGAAACGCTTTTCTCTCTCTCTCTCTCTCTCTCTCTCTCTCTCTCTCTCTCTCTCATAGAAGCCATTGGGAGTTGTATTTGGGACATGCGATTCTGTGAAGGGAATGGGGGGGGGGGGGGTTGTGGACGGGGAGTGGGTGGAGGGTGGGCGGTGTAGCAGAGGCCATGTGACCAATTCTGTTCCCGTAATTGATACTCGTATAACGTCAACAACGCATCATATCATCCCTCTTACCCCTTTCGTTTACCATAGGTTCTTTATTTTTTTTGTGGGGGGGGGGGGGGGGGGGGGGGTGTGGGGGGGGGGGGGGGGGAAGCTAAGGGGGTTCTTCTTTCCATTAACGAAGTGGGGTGAATTCTGCCGATGCTCCGTTACTTGGCGCATGCGCTTACACGCGCCTGATTCCGTCGAGCCTTTGGCTGTGTTTACGTTTTTGGATTTTTGTTTATTTTGTGTGTATTTTGTTGTAAATGATGATTTGCTCTAACAGTTTTCTTCATTGGTATATAGTGGATTATAGTTGCATTGCTGTTACGGGGTCGCTGGGCCTGGTGAAAAAGTATGGTGTCAGAGTGGTGACAAATTATATTATCTATTCTGAATAAGTTTGAGTGATGAAAAAATCGGTGTCAGTTTGGTGAGAAAATCAATTATGCAACTTTCTAGATCAATTTGGAGTCACGGAGTTTAAATGCTCAAGTGTTCCGTCCCCTGCCATCTGGTAAAGATGGAAATATCTGTCAAAAGTTAACCTAAACCCTTTTAACTTTTATTGCATATGTATGTATGTATGTATGTATGTATACACAATATGTATATATATACTATACATATATATATATATATATATATATATATATATATATATATATGTCATATATATCTACACACAACACCACACACACAATTTCAGTTAAGAATGAGGACGTTTCTCCTCACTTGCGCAAATGCGCATGAACGAAATGCAAGGAAGAAACAGATAAAAAGATAGAGATAATCTCTCTCTCTCTCTCTCTCTCTCTCTCTTAAGGATAAACGACCTTGGCGTGCGTCCGAACAACACGTGTTCCTAAATCACGAAGACTCAGATATATAATAATAATAATAATAAATAATAATAATAATAATAATAATAATAATAAAATAATCGATGTTTTAAAAAAATGTATGGTAAAAAACAGCGCTATCGGGACTGATTCCTTTTTCTGTTTAAATTAATTAAATTATATTTATTTTGTCGGATGTGTTACGTCAGATATCTTTTCAGTGTGTGTCAGAACGATGTGTCAGCGAAAGGTATTGTGAGATGAACTGATTATTTAGTGATTTTAAAAAAAAGTATCCTTTTTTTTTTTTTTTTTAAGAGGGATAATTCCTACGAATCATCTAATATTTTGTGATGCAAACTGTTAATTTATTTTGTAAACGGCTGAGATCAGTGCATAAATTCTATATATGTATATATATATATATATATATACATATATATATATATATGTGTGTGTATATGTATATGTATATATATATATATACACACACACACACACATATATATTATATATATTATATATATATATATTATATATATATATATATATATGTGTGTGTGTGTGTGTGTGTGTGTGTGTGTGTGTGTGTGTGTGTGTGCGTGCGTGCGTGCGTGCGTGTAAGAGTTACGTAGGGAGAATGCATCACTACCGAAGTGCTGGTGAGTGAGTGAGTGAGTGAGCGAGCGATTATTTATGGCCGTGTGTAAAAAGGACGGATTAGGTAGGGGGGAGGGGAAGGAGGAGAGTTAGTGCCAGTGCCAACGGCGGCAGCAGCAGAAGCAGTAGAGCCTCTCGACGAGGACATATGCACTGGCACTGGTACCCCTGGTAAAAATAATTCACGACTGCGAGTATAGATTCTCTCTCTCTCTCTCTCTCTCTCTCTCTCTCTCTCTCTCTCTCTCTCACTGAAGGAACGACAACAGCGGTGGCCCTTGCGCTGTTTCGCCATTATCGAGTTTTGTAATATTTAGCCTTTCGATAAAGGATAAAGGCTCTCTCTCTCTCTCTCTCTCTCTCTCTCTCTCTCTCTCTCTCTCTCTCTCTCTCTCCGTTCGATTGCGCCTGACGCATTGCAATCGATTGTGGTAATCTCCTACGATGCCTTGTCATATTATACTACTCGCATTGGTATTTGTACCTTATAATATACTCAGTATTCAAGAGTTTTGTAAAGTGTGGCTTTGAATTCCCGTTCATTTGTGAAATGAATGACGGGCAGTTGAGAATCAGGGATGAATTAGATCATTAATATGATTTGAAGTCATATTGTAATTTCTGGTTTAAGCTACTATATGTTGTGAGAAGGCTCAGGAAATCGAGATTTAAGGACAGTTTTAAGATGGAGTAGGACCACAGTTGGCTCCCCCGCGGAAACCCTGCACTATTCAGAATCATTTAAGTAGCTATGGTTGCGAATGAGCTCATTTTTAAGTGTGGCACTTCCGTGGGTGCCAAGAAAAATAAAAGTAAACGGGAGTGGGTCAGCGAGTCCAAAGAAACTGTCGTTATGTAAGCTTTTATAGGACGCTGTAGCGGGCCCCTTCAATACCCCCTTCCCCTCCCACTCCACTCCATTGTCCCAGTAGAACTGGTATTGTTGCTTCGGGCATAATACGATGTCGTCATGTTGTCAGTACATGGTGGCCAGACTTTTCTAGAAATACTTTGTTTAATAACGTATATTTATCTCAGCATGTACACACACTAACGTACATATATTTGTACACACACATACGCATACACGCATAAAAGCACACACGATTGATGGCCGATATACGATCATAGTGTCAACTGGAGTAGAAAGCAGTAGCACGACAAATGATAACTAACAACTAATCTTTATTGCAGGCTAAATTACGATAAGAAACAAACAAACACACAAATGAGACACGCAGTGACGAAGTGATAAAATAGTAATGTATGGCCTTCTTTCTGGTCTGTTCTGATACATGCTGGAAATTTCCACCACTGATACCGAGCGCAATTACACAGCCAACGTGGATGGCGGTTGTTGCTCGGTTATACACTGGCTTCTTCTTCTTCAGGTTTTTTGTTGTTGTTGAATAGGTTTTTGCGGCCGTGTTTTTATCTCGTTTGACCTCCAAATATCGGAGACTTTCCATCAGTAGTTGTTATCGCACCGCCGAACCGCATAATCATGCGATAAAGAGGGAATACTCTTATCTGAAAATAACAGGAAGATAGATTTAACTCGAAAGGGGGCGTGTGGCAAGACTCGGGCGCTGGCTGCCTGATGTACGACGTTCCCTCTCGCCTGTGCATTCGCATCTTTAAAGCTGATCTGAAGGCACAGTAGTGCTTGATTCGCTTGCAGAGCTAAATCATGACGAGTCCTGCCTGCCTCCTTCTTCACGAGTTTTTGTATTTTTTTGCTGTATTAAGGTTCGATTCATTTTGAGGTAATTTCTATATTATATATCTATACCTTGCTGTTACTTCAGGAGGTTATAATCTACTCGAACCACTTTGGTATGACGGTACTGTGACGTTCGTGGGAGTAAGGGGAGTGGGGTGTTGGTAGGGGAGAGGACCTTGCTCTACGATGTCATCTCTTTAGGTTACGTAGTCTTGGAATACATATAATTCTTAAGCAGGGACCTCGACCTCTCAGACACAATCACGAATACCCAATTTTTATGGATGTCACATCCTTCCGTGGTCCTACTATATCGTTACTCATTTTTAGTCCCCCCCCCCCCCTCTCTCTCTCTCTCTCTCTCTCTCTCTCTCTCTCTCTCTCTCTCTCTCTCTCTCTCTCTCAGAAAACTCATTTGCACTTGACTTCGAAGGCTACAATAGCATTCTTTGCAATAGTTTCATCTCAACAGGGTTAAGGCTACATGAATATAGGCCTAGGCTTTCTCTATGTTTTCGGCCTAAGATGCTTAGGAATATGTGTATGTAAGTGAAATGAATTAATGTGATGTTTATTTATATTTGTACATGTGTGTTTATCGCCAGGCTACGTTTGTGGTTAGAGCTAAGCTTGTTTGTGTGAGCTTGCTTGTAGGTCTATGCTTTACCTAGGTCTGTGCTTACCACCTACCATCACAGTAAAGGTGAAATGACTATGTATTATTTTCCGGCGAAAGGGTTATAATGTATATATAAATAGAGAACTCCTCTTTCTCTCTCTCATTACTCCGTTACCCATGTCACCCCTTCCGTCTCCTCCGCCCGACATTCCTACGTATCGAAAACCAATAAACAAGTCTCCGTGTGACCCCTAAGCTGCTGTTGGTCGTGCTTCTTGTTCGGTATTGAGCTGCTATGGATACGGACACACACACAGACACACACACACACACCACTATACCTCCTATCGGTTAATTGATGATCCAGCATAGCACTGCTAAAAATATTGCCTCATGCACGGATGCCACATATATCTATAACCTTTGTGGGTGGTAAAGTTTGTAGTGACGTACAAGGCGCACACAAACGTGTATTTGTGTGTTTGTGCGTGCGTATTTGAGAGAGAGAGATGGGGGGGGGGGAGTGGGGGAGGCTTTGTAACTTTAACTTAATTAGAATTCAACATATGCTCATTCAATTAATAATAATTGTTAACGGCAATGAATATGTATCTATCGTGTACCCATTTGATGTTGCAGAACTAAAAACAAGTGTAGTGTTTTAACAGTATCTGTAATAGCAGCCCCCTTCTTTTTTTTTTTATAACGCAATTGCTGAATGTAGATGTAAGCAAATGTATACAGGCACGCGTTTACGCATCTGTTCCTGTGCTCTCAAACACCCGTGCACGCTAACAGCAAGTGTGCATGTATACGTTCGTGGCAATAAGCTGAAGGTGAAAAGAAATAGTAATAAAATACTCCTACTAGCTAATCAAGCAAGCACACGCCCAAAGAAACCAAGGAGAATAAAAAAAAGCGCCACTAATGAAATTGGGATTAGGACGAATGCCACACCACTGCTGCTTTGGAATACGAAAAGAGATTTTGTGAAATGAGAGAGAGAGAGAGAGAGAGAGAGAAGAGAGAGAGAGAGAGAATATATCACATGATACGAAACCTCCTCTTACCGGATCATGACACCTCACATGCGTCTAGGGTTGATTCATACCTCCCTGTCTCTTCACCTTGGACGTGCCTAAATTATCATGTAATGGCCTTTTAGTTTTCTTCTTTTTCTTGTTCCAGTAATAGTTTGAGCCGTCTCTTACATCTGTGTGCACGTAATCTTCATCTGTTTTTTTTTCTGAATTAGTTTTCATCTGCTTTTATTTAGCATCATGGGAAGAGTAGCTACTGTAATCCAATCTGTCTTGCGGTAACCAATATATAGGACTAATTCCACGAGCCAGTTTTACTCGCATTCAACCTCTGGACGCAAAAGGTATAAACATGCTTAGACTGCAATCATCGCAACAAAAGGATGGATTCTTCAAGTCTTCCTTTTTTACATAAAAGAGAGTGTAAAAGTTTAAAAATCCCAACCCTGCTTCATTTGAGCTACTCTTCAAAAGATTCGCAGATGCGTGTGTGCCGTTCTTTCTGTTTACCTCCGTGTTTGCATTCGTATGCGTTGGCAAGGAGGAAATGAAAGGCCCCCCAACCTTATTTCAACGATTTTTCAGTTGGTTGAATTTTTTTCCCCGAAGAGAGAGAGAGAGAGAGAGAGAGAGAGAGAGAGAGAGAGAGAGAGAGAGAGAGAGGCAGGAATCAAGTGTGATGAAGAGAGGTTGCCACGTGGGGGAATTTGAATAGGGATAGGAAGTTAGGCTGATTTCCAGCTGTAAAAATAATAATAGTACTAGTATAAGCGCCTTGGTGTTGGTAGTAATAGTAGCAGTAGTAGTCTGGTAGGACTTAAGGGAGCACGAATGTTTAAAAATGAAGGGTTAAAGAGTTGCATCTTAGGGAACTTAATACAAAAGGTCCTATAGAGTACCCAACGCGTGTTGAGGGTGAGAGTTTAAAGACTAAGGTTACGTATTTAAAGGTGAAAGAAAGAAAGAGTGCAAGGTATAAGTGTGGTAGTTGAAAGGAAGAGAGGAGAGAGAGAGAGAGAGAGAGAGAGAGAGAGAGAGAGAGAGAGAGAGAGAGAGAGAGAGAGAGAGAGAGACGGGAAGGGGGGTGAGTGAGGGAGGGGGGAGTGTGAGAGAAGTGGTAGATATCACATGATAATCTCGTCATTCGTGTTCGAGGTTATTCTGCTGTTACATTCCTCTTGTGTTATACTGGTTGCTGCTGCTGAGCTTTGCTTGTTTAAAAATTTTGTTTTTTAGCTTTTCATTTAGTTTTTAATTTACATTTTCAAAGTTACCAACTAGTTTTTGAAGCTCAGATGTAATATGCAGACACCTTAATATTCTGATATTACGCTCTTTGTCAGGTGAAGGTAACATAACAGGTTTCTCATGGAGTTTTGTAACTTACTATTTTTATTTTCATATGTTGAATCATACTGTTTTCCTGGCGTATTCACTTTACTCCCGTGTAAATAAAGTTTTGATTTTTAAAACGATTTTTTCAGTCGTATAGCCTTTAGTAAGTTTACGTGGAAAATATCGTAAGCTTTCAAAACATTGTTCGTGTCCCATTTTATTTCAGGTTTTATAAATCCAAAATTATTGTACGGAAACTATACATAATTTCATACAGTTAAAATAGTTCGATTACTTCGTTGTTAGTTACTCAGTTAAGGACGCCTATGATTGCCTGTTTTATTTTTGGAAAACATGAAGATAAAGTGTAAAACACACATCCCACAATTACCGTATATGAAGACCCTATCTTTCTAGCACTTTAGCCCAATTCTCTCTTTTTCATCTCCTCCCTCTTTACGTAATGATTTTTCAAGTAGCATTAGTTACTATTCGTGTCTGTTATACCTTTCCCTTTTAAAGTGGGACGGGAAGAGAAAGGGGAGATTTTAATAAATGGGAAGAGAAAGGAAGACTAATAACAGAATTACTTTTACGCAAAGTTCACGTCAGGCAAAACTATATAACTCGGGCTGGGTTCAACGAACGCCTTATCTGCCCTTACTGGTAATTAAATGTCTTTTAAGTTTTAATCAGGTGACCTGATTGAGTTAAAGAGTTTAAATTTAGTATCTCGAGAGAAAAGGGAGGTAGAATTTCTTCGTGAGCTGTTTGAAAGGAAATTCTAGTTAGTGTAGAAATAATTACATATCTTTTCAAATATTTTAGACGGTAATGGTTTTCTTAGGGTTTAGCAAAAACAGTTTTTTTTTATTTTTCCCTTCCAGCTAAGTTGTGTTCTCTCAGTGTTTAACAAAATAGTTTTTATTTTGCCATTAATCATTTACCTTTTCAAAATATTTCAGTAGCAAAGCTTTTAAACAAGTTGTTTTCTCTCAGGAGGAATTAAGAAAAATAGTTTATCTTTTCAAATGTCTTTAAGAGCTGAGGTTTTCAAGTGAATTCTTTTCTCTCAGGTTTTAGTAGAAACAGTTTTTATTTCGTAATTTTTCCCGTAATGCTTAAGGATAGTGTCATTTATCCCAGTGATGTAATTACAGCTAAAACTCTTTGTGTTTGCAATTTAACCTCTTTCGTTGGGTCGAGAACTGAGTATCCTTTTGTTACTTTTCAGAGTATGCGCATTGCACGTTTCCTTCTTTTTTTCATCAAAATTATCTTTGGCTTTTTATCCTTTCTGTTCTTTGCTAGAGTAAAACAACAATCTTAGGATTTGATTCGAGAAGTGGGCTACCTCAAGTAATTCTCTTATTTTTGTTTTTAAGTTACAAAAATTCAAAGAATGATCAGGCTGACATTCCTGTTTTATCCTTGTTTAAGGGAACTTTAATTTAATTTAATTTTCTTCTTTATTTTGAGAGAGAGAGAGAGAGAGAGAGAGAGAGAGAGAGAGAGAGAGAGAGAGAGAGAGAGAGAGAGCACTCTCTAATTCGTACTTGTTAGATAATGACATTTAATAATGACACGATGATTTGTAATGCGAACCTGAAAGTGTTAACCCATTTTTCATAATTTATAGCTACCTATCAATTTAGTCGATGTTTATTCATTGGGAGATCATACCCGGGTCAATAACCTTTTCCTATCCTGTCTCGCAAGGAAGGAAATATTTATTGTTAGTTTTCGTATATTTAGTATACACAAGAAAATATTACTTTTCTTGTAATAGAAGACCGATTACGCCATGTAATTATAATATAGTTTGGATTTCAGTCGCATAACAGTCACGACTGGCGAAATTCACGTCACTTACAGTGCACGTCACTTAAAGTCTACGTCAGTTACAGTTATGAGTGACAGCCAAAGAAAATTGGACTGTGTTTGTCGAAGACACGAAAACCACCTTGAAAGTAGAAGGCAAAGAAAAAAAAGGAAAAAAAAAAATACTTTGCCGAAAATATGAACGAGAGGAGAAGGAGAAGGATAAAAGGAGGCAGGGACAAAGACCACCAGAACCTAGGGCAAATGAGAGGGAGGGGAGAAAGGACCCAGGAGAAAAAGGGTGGCTTTCGAAAGCAGCCAAGCGCAAGTTCCCTTCTGCACAGGCCTAAAAAGAAACGTCTACGAGAAACGTTTCCTTAACCGAGTTGGTAAAGAAACCGATGATGACACTCGGGCCTTCCTTCTCATCGGCTTAGCACACACCATAACACCCCCCCATCCACCTTTTCGCCCCCACCCTCCCCTTCCCGTCTTTCACCCCTCCCTTTCCCCTCTTTCACCCCCTCCCCGTCCCTATTTTACATTCCTGGCACTTGGCGCTCCTCCACCGCCGCCGTGTTAGACAGAAACAAATGCATGCTGCTTTGCAATGCCTCTCGAGTCCTTTTTCAAAACAAGCTTTCGTTTAAATTCTTGTGCGTACAGTCAGTGATCACCTGGCCGTTCATTAATAGTTGTTAACCTGCACTCTTTCATTTGAATGGCTTTTTGCTGCTTTCCTGAGGACTTCAGAATGTTGGTGCATGTGTATAGTTTATATCCATGTGTATGTTTATGTATTTATATATAGATATTTGTTATAAACATACATACATACATACACACACA
>NC_061091.1:20168287-20203287 GCF_015104395.2 Macrobrachium nipponense
CTCCTCCCAATTCCAAACACTAAACCCATATTCCAAATGTGACCAGCAATAACTCACCTCAATATAGAATTTTTCAAAAAGAATAATCTTCTTTTACATCGTTCACCTTCTTGTCGCCTCGTGATCACTGTTCATGAATGAAGGAAAACGTGTTTGAAATGTTTACGAAAGAGAATGGATAAGCAAACGAGAAGCGAATTCTTAAGCGTCTACAGAAACTCTTATACACCCGTATATAAATGTTTAAAATTCTACGACGGATCCACAGTAAATCTCTACAGCCTTGTTACCTCCTCTCTCTCTCTCTCTCTCTCTCTCTCTCTCTCTCTCTCTCTCTCTTCTTTCCAAGTCCCAGTGCTGTGCCGGAGGCCTGGCAATGAATCCGTACAAAAGCATAGTAATACCTTTCTTTTCCAGCTGACTCGTGTGTGTGTGTGTGTGTAGCAGAATCATAATAACTAGAATGAAGAAGAGGTGCTTTTTGTTTACATATTCAGTAACAGATTTCAAGAATGTGTTGAAAACTGAAGGCTTTTTGTTTTGTGAATTTATACATAATATTTATACTAAAAAAAAAAGACCTGTTTTTAATGTCGCTTCACTTACTATAACAAGAAAAAACCGGTTAATGCCCCAAACATCGACTCGTATATACTAGCATATGCGCAGAAGATACGAGAATGAACTTAAAACGTGTACGTATATGGGTTAGTTAAAATTCTAGGCTCGCTGAGGACTTTCATGTGACGGGAAAGGAAAGTAGGATACAGTGTAAGAAGAAGAGAGTGTAGTAGAAAATGACTGCCAGAAAAGCGTATTAATAACGCTTTACTTAATATAGTCGGTTCACCCCTAAATCTTTTAATGGATCCCGTGTACATTAGTGAACACCATTATTTTCGATATTTGTTTTCGTAGTCTGAAGGCATAACTCTATCTTAAAACCATCTTTTCCTTGTAGTAACGAAGCGAAAATAAGCCCATGGGAATCTAATATGAGTCTTCTAGGAAGGCGATACAAGGCACAAAATCCCATCATCATTTGCTGCGATACAACCGGGGAGAGAGAGAGAGAGAGAGAGAGAGAGAGAGAGAGAGAGAGAGCTTTAAAAAGAGAAAAAGAAGTGGCGAGGCAATAATATAATGCTAAGCAACCGCTGCAGTTTGGGCGTTGTGATCCGGGTTAAATTACTAGGAAAACAATCTTTCCAAACATGGGAATGTCCCACAATCTGCGAGAACTGAATAATCCATTCACGCGCAAAAAAAAAAAAAAAAAAAAAAAAAAACCCTCAGTTGCCTATCGTTGCCAACATTATTATCAAAGATAAATAATGACCAAAAACTGTGTTACGTCGTAAATATATCAAAACACTGCGCACGAAAGAACAATAATATACTACGTCAAGACACAAACAAGACTTAATCCTGTTCTCTGGAATCACATGAAATAATGATAAGCTCCATTCATCACCTGACCTTGAGAAGATGCGTAGAGGATTCTCTCTCTCTCTCTCTCTCTCTCTCTCTCTCTCTCTCTCTCTCTCTCTCTCGTGTACACAGTTTTGTTTGTCCGCTCTCATGAATAAGAGCGCAACGCAGTACAATGCGGGATTGTGAAGAATGGGGTAATTGTGTGTGTTTTTTTTTTTTTTTTTTTTTTTTTTTTTTAAAGGGGAGGGAGGGGTAGAGGGGAGGAGTCAGTGTCATCCATTCTACTCTCGATTACATATATTGTGCTTCAAACTACCAGGCAAAAACTACTGATAACAGACATTATTTTTTTTTTATTCAACGTCACATGACGCAACAAAAGTTTTAATTTTTATTGTTATATTTTCTTTTCCTATTATTTTTATTGTTGTTATTATTATCATTATTATTGTTATTATTTGTCTCTTAGTAATACTTATTATTATTATATTATATTTCAGTCTCTTAGTAACACTTATTAATCATTATTATTACTATTAATTCTATGAAAATAGTTGAGAGCTGTGTCACAAAACAAGACATACGAGTATACCGCATAAATTACCGCTCATAATGGTACATATTTGACGAAATTATGAACACTCTGACCCCCCCAAACACCTCCTCTCTCTCTCTCTCTCTCTCTCTCTCTCTCTCTCTCTCTCTCTCTCTACATAACTGGATTTTAAGCAACACGCCCACACAGCTTTTTATCCCTTCCTCGTCTGGTTCATGAGAGAGAGAGAGAGATTCTCTTAATCAAAGATAAATAGAAACAAAAAATACCGAACGATATGGGACGCTCTTCTCCCAAGAACCTCACCCCAGCCCCCTTGGACCCTCTAAAATTGGTGTGTATGTGTGTGTGTGTGTGTGTGGTTTGAGAGAGAGAGAGAGAGAGAGAGAGAGAGAGACTGCGCGTGTGCTGCTTGCATTCCCTTAAAAGGACAAGTTCTCCCACTTTACGTATTCCTTGTGACACAAGATTAAATGAGGTTTACATCTTCCTCGTTGGGGGCAAATTGTTAAAAGGTCATAGGGTCCCATCTCCTCAGTAACTATATTATTATTATTATTATTATTATTATTATTATTATATGATGATAGACCCCTATTCCTATGGAACAAACCTACACGGGCCATCGACTTGAAATTCAAGTTCCGAAGAATATGGTGTTCATTTGATGAAGATTATTATTATTATTGTGATGATGATGATGATGATTATTATTATTAGTAGTATTATTATAATTATTACTATTATTCGTAAGATGAACCCTATTCATATTCTTCAGAAGATCAACCCTATTCATTGAATGAAGACATATAATTGGTTTTATCTAAGGCTACGAAATTGTAACTACTTTATGTTAACGTCTCAGAAGTGGTAAATGAGATGGAGACAAGATTTCTCGTTTTTGGGATAACTTTGGTTGGTATGAACGAGAATCCCTTCAAAAATGAAAGTCATTTGAGAATCCCTTCAAAAATGAAAGTCATTTGTTAACTATTTGTAATGTGAAGATAATTAAAAAAAAACTAGAGAGTACATTTTATGAGCTAAATAACCGGCGAGGAACATCAGAACGAGCAAGAAAGATGTCTCTCTCTGCCGTGTCAAGAGTCATAAAAACGTCTTGTTTTCTCTCGCTCGTTTAGAAACTTCTTATTCGCTGGCATTATCGAGCGAATTCAAGGTTACAGGTGGGTGAAGGGCAATGCAGAAGATCTCTCTCTCTCTCTCTCTCTCTCTCTCTCTCTCTCTCTCTCTCTCTCTCTCTCTCTCTCTCTCTCTTCCAGTTATTTATTCGCTCTTGTCTACTTTAACCAAGTTTTGAAGCACATTGTGATGCATTTCATGCCGCAACCTTGTTAACGAATAATGGAAAGGAATCATTACACACACACTATATAATTATATATATATATATATATATATATATATATATATATATATATAATTATTCAACAAACAAACACTTGAATATACTACTATGACTATCACATTAACTTTTAAATTGCTTATTGTTTGTTATCTACTGAAACATCGATAACAATGAGAAAAAAAAGAAAAAGGTTTTTTGCTCATGCTTCTTCGAACTGTGAACGTCAAGATCTAGAAGAAAGTTGAACTCATTTCAAAGTCAAGAAGAATCATTGATTTGCAATTAAAAATTTATCATACAAAGAATGCCACCATCTTGGTTATAATTGAGAATGAATTCCACTGTCTTTCTAGTCTCTCACTCGCTCTGTATCGTGACTTAATTAACAAGTTCAGTGCCCTCGTAAAAACAAAAATAGATGACAAGATTCACTACTGTAGAAGGAACAGATCGATGGAATAAAAAATAATGATGAATGCGACAAGATCTAACAAGGTTTACATATCATTACAAACGTGTCCTACAAATATTAGGCGGCAGAAAAAAAAAAAAAAAACTTACTAGCCGTGTATGAAAGGGAAATATTTTCAGCTGGAGGGATGTGTGTGTGTGTGTGTGTGTGTGCGGAAGGGAGGGAGGGAAGGTAAAGGGGTGGAGGTAGCTTGTGACAGGAATACCATCAGTGTCATTAAGATCATACATGTGACAGGCCCAAGTGGCCTTCGTTGAATCGATGGGCCGAAATTGATACTCAAGCAAAGGCCAAAACAAAGACTGTGCACTATCGATCAAAATTTAGAAAGGTCAAATGAGATATTAAATCACCGATACAAAATTAAAAGGATTTTGTACGTAGTGTCAAAAAAATTACGATTCAGATAACGAGTAGGTTGAATTACAAGTAGTACAGTTCCATACGGTAACGCAAGGTAGAATAGAAACGACATAACGCGCATGAGCGAAAAATGAAAGAATAACAAAAGGACAACCGAACGATAAAAGCGAAAAGAAGAGAATAGAGAAAGACCGCAGCTGAAGAGCGAGCAACCTTGAACTCAGGTCACTGTGTCAGAAATATCCGCATTGGGATTATAATGGCTATGTTCACGCTAGTCCTTTTCCCTAACACATGCCACGAGAAAAAGTGCCAACGCACGGAATGGTGTTTAGCTGTTTAGGAAATAAACTACGATGCCACTCAACGCAGATGGAGACTTCTCTTTTGGGCATCCGTCATAAAAATTGACCCAGAGAAAAGAGCCTATTTTGGATGTTGCCAACGTTTCTTCTTGCATTTTTTTTTATCTGGGGGAAAAATTGAAAGTTTACTATTTAACTTTAAAACAACAACAAAAACTTAATTAGTTGCATAGATTCTGATCCTATTTAAAATAAGCTTCAATGTGTTTAGAAATATGCTGTGGTCCTCATCATTAAGTTGTTTCCCTAGCCAATTCATCTAATTGTCTTCACCATAAAAAATAACACCATTATACATTTATAAACACTATACTACTCACCTGAATACATACGAAAACCCAAAACGTCTTATACTGTAAAACTTTTACTTCTCACACTCTTTACAATGCCAGAAACTGACGCTGCTATACTTGCTAAGCTATCTCATAAAATTGTGAAAATTATAGCAATCAAGACACTCGACTGTTTGGGTAACAAACATGTTGCATGATCCACACTTTCACGTTTCAATAATTGTCTCAGGTTTTTACTAAAATGTTCTCGTCAAAATTGTTTTAATATTAAGTGATAAGAACTTTTAATTTTATCAGTCTGGGAGCAGAACACTAATGAATTCTTTCTCTTTTTGCAGGATCACGTGAGAGAGATCAAAACAGAGTTAGAGGTGATATAGAACAGCCTCCAAGCGCACACAAAGAAAAGAAAGTTTTAGAAAAATTACCAGCAATTACTTTTGCATCACCAGCAACAACGTCGTCGTCGTCGTCACATCTTGAGACTCGCCCTCAAAGCTTCCCACAATGCATCTTGAAATTCAAGTCGCACTTAACTTTGTTATCTCCTACATGTACAACAAACTGCCAAGGCGACGAGTCAACATATTTGGTGAGGAGCTGGAAAAAGCACTCAAGGAGAAATTTGAGGGCCACTGGTACCCTGACAAGCCAATGAAAGGATCAGCTTACCGCTGCCTTAAAACAGGGGACCCCATTGACCCTGTTTTGGAAAAGGCAGCCAGAGAAGCTGGAATGGAGGTAAGAGAAATCAAGGATAACCTTCCAGAGGATCTTGCAGTCTGGGTAGACCCTGGTGAGGTCTCTTACAGGATTGGAGAGAAAGGTCAGATCAAAGTTCTCTATTCAGAGGCAGCAGAATCTGCAACACAGGAGGAGAACCTCGACAAAGAGGTGACCAAAACCTTCAACCCAGAGGCACAGTGCTTTAAACCCATTGATAACCTGAGTTCGTCCCTTAGCAATGTGTCGATCAGCCCAAAGTCGACGTCCCCATATTCTGCCAGTTCGCCCACGCCGCCCTTCAAACAGAGGGAAGCCTCGCCTATCAACGCCTTCCTTAACAAGAGCTCCGCCCCTCTTACCTTTACAACTGCGACATTTGCCCAGACAAAATTCGGGTCCACAAAGTTAAAGACAAGTACCAAACGAGCAAACCGTATGTCACCTACAGAGTTCTCACACTACATCAAGCAACGCCAGATGATTCAGCAGCAACAACATGTACAACAGCAGCAGCAGCAACAACAACAACAGGCAGTGGCTGTAGCGACGGCAGGGTTCGGTAGCCAGTTCCCACCGTCCAGGCCTCGTTCTCTCAGCCCCAACCCTCCAATGGAGCCCCAAGGTGTGTATTTCCCTGGTGGTGCCCCTGGTGGTGGAGCATATAACCCTTGGGGTCGCGGAATGTTTGAGCAGGGCTTCACCTCACCGTCCTTCATCACTGACCTGCTACCAGCCACAAGCCAACAGGCGCCTGGACCCAAATTCCCACCAATGTACGAGCAGCTCAGTGGCGGGATGATGGGTGGTGCTGCCCCTGGAGCAGCTTCCATGGGTACGGCGGGTGAAAAGGCAAATGCACTAAGCGAAGGTGTGATGGGCGTGTACCCAGCCTCTCAGTACCAGCACCTGTTAGTTGCCAACTAGAGGATGGGCGGGGCAGCCGCAGCACCAGCAGCCTTCCCGTTGTCTCCCTGACCCGCCACTGAACAAAATCAAAAGGTGTCGTCTCTTAATGGACTTGAGTGTGCCCCAGCAGGAGAACGGGCGGGCGTGTGGGCGTCGTGTGGGCGGGGCAGCTGGCTGCTGGCCGCCGCCGCCCCCACCACCGCACCAGCAGATCTGACACCACCTGCCAATATCCTTCACCTTTTATAATTTTGTACTGCCTCAGGTATAGACGCTTTTGGTTTATAGAATAATAAAGAATATGCCCATATTACATATAGAACAATGCAGAGCTGCCCAAGGGTTATATATCGGACTATGGTCATTGAAAGGTTGACTTTTTCAAAGCCGATGGTTGTGAATCTGTACATAGGTTATGTTTGAAAGAACAATATGAGGGTTCCTGTATTGTAGAAGTGCTCGAGATTGTTCACACTTGTTGTAAGCATGGATAAGATTACATTGTTGTACAATATGTACTCTTTATTATCATTAACAAATATGGCATATATTTTTCTTACTTGTACAACTTAACTAACCGGTACGGTTTCTCTTAAGGTACGAAAACTAAATAATTTTGTGATAAGATGTGTGATAGAAGAATGCAGTAGCGGTCCAGTACAAATACACACCCAGTCTTGTTGCCCCTATTCAAAGGAAAAAGGTTCTGCGGAGGGACGCTAATGCTAAATTCATCAAACACGACAACCCCATCATTACCACCTGATTATGAACAGCCAATGAATACCTAAATAACCATTTTTACTTCTACAATACCTCTATAAATACTCTTCTTGCTTTTAGGGGGTAGACCTTTCCAAGTTTTACAAATTTTAAGTCTTCATAATAATGTATGTCCCAAAGAACAAAGTTTAAAGCCAAGATGTCACTAAGTGACATCCTGGTGAGCACTTAGATGACACCAAAGTGGCATCAAGGTGATTACACTAAGGTGACAAGATGGGCACGAGGTAAATATATAGAGAAGGAATGAGTGATGACTGCTTGCCGATTGCCGAGTGGAAAAGAAAGAGATAAGTTGGGATGTGAGAGATGAGCGAGAGAAGGAGCAAGAGAAGGGGAGAGAGCGCAAGATGAAAAAGAGATAATATATAGAACTGGTGATGGTTTGGAGGGTCTTTGACGATAGTGTTGAATATTTTGCTGTTACATGTTTTATCTCATATCGACGGTAGATGAGACTAGATAAAGTAGATACATAGTAGATGATAACTCGCTGGGCCATGTCGCGTCCACGAGAAATTTTATATTGAATGTTATGTGTTAGTTTTCAGAAGTTTTTGGTGATTGTGTGAATGATGGTTAATATTTTGGTAAGATTTCTACCAGGTGTAGCATAACCCATTCTGTCTGCAAAGATCCTTTTAAAACTCACCTTACCTATTGTTGTGTAGTTTTGGATTGGTACGTTTACAAGTGTCTCGTTAGGCTGGGAAATGCTGTCACTCAGCCATAAACCATTTAACCAGACCAGAGCTACTTCTCTTCATGGAAATGAAAACAAATATTTGTGTGGATATGAGCGCAGCAGGAGTCTTAAGGTCTGATGCCAGGGTTTAAGACTTTCTTGAATTCAAGGTCTTAACTGAAATGGAATAAATTTAGTGATGAGTTGACATACTATCATGTTAATGTCAATTTTCAATTACAAGGTGATGCCAGTGATACAAGATATTACTCTGCAATTTGAAAGAGTCAGAAAGTTAAAACAATTTTGAAATATTTTAATGTGAAGGACCTTACTGAGTCTCAAAGGTCTTAGCTAGGCCAAGGCCTTAACACTGACTGACTCTGCTGTTAGTTGCCCTATGGGTTACTGAGCGCTCCTAAGACATCATCATCTAATGGGAAGGGCAAAAATTAAATTTATAAAAATGTCAATGACCAACAAAAATTTCTATTTGATTTTTGTTCATTGTTCTATCAATGATGATGATCATTAACTTTTGTAATTAGAATATGCGCTTGGGGTTCCTAAGAGCTTCTATTGTTCTCAGCTTAAGTTTGGCATTAGACACAAATACTGCAATGGCACAGTAGTACTTCCTTTGTGTAAAATATGGATAGACACTAAGAACCATTAACCTGTGAGCAATGAGTAGACTATTAGAGGTTATGGTCAATTTGATAACTCTTATTAATTTAATTGTACCTAATATAGTGGGTTTTGTATTGCTAAGAACATCTGTTGCCAGTCAATATTTGTGTCTGTTTGTGTAAGCACGAGAGCTTGGCAGTAAAAGCTTTTGGAGAACATGGATCTAGTTGAAAAACTCTCAGAGTGAGCTTAAAAAGATCTATGCCTCTTCTATCGGCCATTCAAATTCTGTATGTAGTTTTGGAATCACTGAAACATTGGTCCTGGAACACCCAATGAATGTGGATGGGCAGTGATGAGATGGAGACATGGAAATTTTTAAGTCCATCAGATGTTAACTATACTTGCATCTCAAATTATTATGCAGCCCATTCCTGTTTCATATATGAATTTGTCATTATTATATTGTCTTTCTAGTCACAAAGTTACTACTATTTTTCTAAACCGTGACGCCATATATTCCTGCTTGCCGGGATAAAACAGGCAGTCTGCAAGTATAATATAATATATTCATTTTTATAATTTCTTATGTTTTTATTATTGTGAAAGAATTAATAAATGTGTAGTTTGCAAATTTACTTTTTTGATTTATTTAAGTTGACATCATTATGACCTTCTACCCATTACTGTTCTCTGTTGCTGGAAATTCTGAGACCACACTTTGATCTTCAAAAGTGAAATAATTGACACCTGTGTCATTTGTTAGGTAAGCTATTCAAAGGCCAGTTATTTAATGTATCACAGTGACTTTAACTTGAGTAAATTACTAACGCTATTGGATATGTGACATAAAAGAAAGAAATTAGCAAAAACAATGCCTGCTCGTTATATGGTTTTCCAGGTAACAATTATGGAGACTTACTAAAGGTACATTCAGGTCATCTTAGCAGTAAAAATCAATTCAATTATTCAACGATAGAGCCTGAAAATTGCAATTTATAATGTTGTCAAACAGTGGTTTAATTGCTAACAAAGATAACGCTTAAGGTAGACGACTGACAATGCTGAGAATGACTGTATGGTTAAGTGTTGTCTCAGATCCCAGCTGTAATTAAAGAAATTTCATGTATGTTGAAGAAGCCCATTGTGGTAGAGAATTTTAAGCTTGTACCATTCAGCAAATCGCCCCTACCAAATCTTTTTAATCATTCGTCAGCCTGTCATCTCAAAGGTGACTGGTTGAACGGGTGTTCTATAAGGACGAGGTTTGGATTCCGTGAGAAGCTAATGGTACACTGCTTTTGAGGTGGTCACCAAGAAGCCAGTGGGGGGCAGGCATTTGCTAAAATGAACGTAATACTGACTTATTGAATTCAACATAGCTCTATTAACAGTTAATGAGTCACTGTTTGGTAACTGGTAACACAGATCTGTCAGACCCTCAGTAAGGCCAGAATACACAATTCAATTACGTACTTCCACCTATACATAGTATGGCACTCATGACAAACTCTTGTGTGCATACACACCCATATTCACATACAATACACAGTACACAGTACTTGAAAAAATAGCAATTTCCTATCTGTTGTGCATAAGTAAAATAATGTGTACAGTGAAAGGCGTGCAACCCTGTCATGATGTAGAAATTTGGCTGCCATTCTTGAGGGATTCAACTGTCAAGGAAGGAGTCTGGTCTGCACTGTAAGGAAGCCTTGGTCATTTGAGAAAAATTTGTGACTATTAACAGAGTTAATGAAACTGATCAACATCAGGTAGGATCAGACTTTAGATGGCTTGCTGGATATGGGAACAACAACCTACAAAAACCTTTCTTACAGACCATCTCTATGCTAACACGTTTTTACATGTGAATCAATACAAGGATGTTAACGTGTGACTCAATACCTGATTGAGAAATCTTAAGACAAAAGCACAAGCAGGAGATTGCACTGAAGGATCAACTAAAGCAGATAATGAAACAAACATTGATATCACACTGACTGATTAAGGTGTGAGAGAAAGAACAGGACTAGTGTACAATCTTGTAGAGCCAAAGAGACAGTCCATTAAAGCAGTCCTATCTCTAGCTTAGTAACACACTATGGGAATTGCACTAAACCTCTAACACTCTGGGGCCAACAGTACTTAAATCTGAATTGATACCTTAGCTTCCAGTAAATCTTTTCAGCAATGAGAAAAAATCCCACTCTCATATGGCCCTAATGAAGTTGCTAAAGAAGGGCATTTTAATCTTCAGCTCCTTCAAGTATGCAGCATGCCAGTTTTAACAACATATGAACATGGCAGAAATATAGGACATTTAAGCAAAACACAACCACAGATCAAACCTTTTTTATGATAAATTCTGCAGTAAATCCAACGAAAGCCACAGCCTCCACACCACTCCTTGCGTGGCCACCTACTTGTGATACTTGCTGTACAAACTTCAACGGCCTGTTCCGTATATTGGATATAAGGATTGGTGCCCAAATGGTATATAAAAATAAGAGAAAAAAAATAAAAAAAATCTTACTTTTTAAGTTTCATATCATAGCGATATATACATTGTGGAAATTGCTCTACCTCAATCTGTTAGGGACACTGCAGTGTGACTGGATTTTTTTTTAAAAGAAATCTATCTCTGAAAAAAAATAGAACAACGGAGTTCATCCAATGCAATGCAGAATGTGCGGGGTTTAATAGCTTACTTCACTGAAGAGGTCCTCCTCATAACAAGCCAAAGACGGATATGATACACTTGGAACTCTTTTGAGGAGTAGTCATCACCACCACCACCATCAGTAACCCTTGAACAGAGAATCATTTAAGTCTAGAAACTTCACGCCGCACACAAACTCCACCAAGCCGTGAATGACAAGTGTGCAAGACGTACTCCCTGCTCAACAGGACCACAATGTACCAAGAATTGTTTTGCAAATCCTAATTCCGTCTGTACTGTTATGAATAGACCGTAAGTACCAACTAACCGGAGTTCGCACATTTTTATTTCTTTATTTATTTATTCATTTATTTCTTATACCTTAAGACGAACTTCCGAAGATCAATATGTTATTTCTTCAACGACCTTGAAAAATCCCGTCTCCACGTAGTGAACTGTGCGGCTGCCATACCACCAAACGATTAGAGGAATAATAATAACAACTGTTGTTTCATATTGTGCAAAAAGGATTCCTGCATATCTAAGTTAAGCCGCTAGATCTAAAGTCCGCAATACTTTGTAATGCTGAAAACCTATAAAAAATATTACTTAATGAAAAGTGAATCCATTTTTTCTTTACAAAAAGGGATCAAACTTGGCCCTGGGGAGCTCTCTGAACGAAGAAAACCAAAAATCAACATCTCTCATTTCTGGATAAAAAAGACTGACCTCTACCATTTCTCATAACATTTGCTACAACTTGAAAACTTTAATAAGGGGATTCGATGCTAAGTATAATTTGAAAAAAAAAAATTGCAGATTTTCTAAAGATATTTTTGTCAGCAAAGTCACCTGCAAGAACTTTTTTAAAAAATACTTGTCTTTGGATATAACTTTGGAATAACCTTTGTACTTTTTATTAGCTCCTATAGAAAGTATTTACCTATAATGACATTTTCACAGCAAATCACCTGCAAGTCACAATACAGGAATGGCAATTCAAGTATGTTTACTTGTTTTTATTTACTTGGCCTTTAATAATAAACATTATTGAACATTATATCCACACGGGTTAAATATGACAGGAGGTCAGACTTGGCTGTCCATTTTGCTGAAGAAGGAGAGTGTTGGTCTGTAATATAAATATATTCTTTTTTGGCTTATACCTGCATACGCCCGGCCCCTCACACACACACACTAAAAGAATATAATAAATATAATCCCTGTTGAAAAAAAAAATTCATGTCCTTTTGTGGAAAAACTTAAATGTGGACCTTTGACAGTTAAGCTGGATAATTAACGGAGAGATATAGACATATATTATAGATATACAATGCAGTTTCTTGCCCCGTGCAGTGAAGAAACCGATTCGCGACATATTCCCGTGCGGAGCCAACATGCCCTACTAAGAAGGGGGAGGGAGGAAGGGCCTTCATCTCCCTTCCTTATTTTAGAAGGGGGAGGTGGTCCTTACTTCCTTCCTCCCCCAAAAAATGTTGGCCCCCCAAGGCGAAGCTGTTGCCGATTCGAAAAGCCTCGCTGAAGGAATGAGCTAGTTTCTTTTTTTCTTTTCTTTTTTTTTTGGTTTGGAAAATGAAAAAAAAAACGATTTGTAAATTATTGTCGTTAACCTTTTGATGGATAAATAATCTAAGACTATTGAATGTTTTTTCTAAATTGTGTGTTTTGGTTGACGTCAGTTCAGATCGCCGACCTGGTGGATGCAGCAAATATGTTAGTGTAGACGGCGAGAGGTCACTCAGGAGAATGACATGATTATCATTTTATTTCTTCCCCTTTTCGAAACTGATATCATCTTGGAGCAAGAGAGATCTCCTCCACCCCACGTCTATGTATGCCTTCTTCGATTGATTCGAGGGTCCAATTGATATCAGCTGCATTTGACAAATTCATCAATCGGATGACCTTGTGTGTGCACAAAATAAAAACTAATGTAAAAGAATTAAATGAGGATATATTATATATTACATATAAATATTCTCCTGGGTCACCTCCACGTCACTCCTGGTATTTGTATACAGCTTTTTGCTATTAGTAGAGATTATCTTTTATAAATTACGTCTTAATCATTGCTGATTGGACAGAATGCTGGTATTACATTAGTTTAAGTGTAATAAAAAAAATGAACCTATATAACACAAGAGATACAGTCTATGTATATACATATATATTAATATATATAAGTTTATTTGCATTTGTAGAACCCGCCAAGAAGCTTCAGCGTTTCAAAAAGTAAATAACAATAATAATAATAATGACATCAAGCCAGCACACCTTCAAACATAGTTCATGTCGCGATTAAACAGAAGGGTGTCCGGCCCCCCTCCCCCCCGATTTGACGCCTCACCCCTCCCTCCCTCCCAAAAAAATAAACGAAGAACGATCGGAGGAGGATATTTTTAATCAAGTGGTTTTGGCATCACAGATTTCTTTGGAGCAGTTTTTTCAGGCAGTCTTCTGCCGACTGGCCAAAGAAAGAAAAAAATAAAAGAAAGAAAGAAATAAACTTTCGCAAGCAATTTTTTCACACTCTCCCGAACGAAAGTGAAGCTCTAGGTGGTGAAAAAGCTCTAGGTGAAGAAGCTCTAGGCGATTATGGAACAGAAAACCTACAGAACAAATTTAGAGAATAAAAAAACGTCAAGAGAGACATTCTTTAGAGAGAAGTTAGTTTTCCGACACGGGTTAGTGTCCATCAATATTTGTAGTGTCTTCTTTCTCATGCTCGAGTTTTCTTACCTTGTTTAGATGAAGCAACAGAAGCATTACTAAAATAGGCAGTAGCGTTTCAACCTTGTATTTTTATGACTACTAAACGTAAACAGAGAGAGTAACTCGCGTCTAGAAAGACGGCTATAAGTATATTTAGATCTCTTAGTGGTAAGGAATTCCAAACATGAACTTAATACTAATCTTCGTTAAGTGAAAGACAGAACAGTGGAAAGGATGATTCAAAGTCGTGTTTGTCTGTATAAAGTGGATGTATACGTACTAGATTAATATAGTTGTGATTGGTTAACACAGCGGGAGGAATAATAGATAGGAAGTACACAGGTAACCGTTGCAATTAAGGAAACAACAGTTGCATTACGCAACAATGTAGTGTATTTCTCACATATATTTTTTTCTTACTTATCTCGCCTGGACTGACTCGCTCGAAGTAACAAAAGTGACTTTGTGATCGTGATTTGTTTTCTTCAATTTTTTCTCTATAAGTTGATAAATGTGATGAATATCTCAGTGATGTTTCGTACCTGAGTGATGAAGAGCGACTGCTTTTTCGATGATGAGTTTACATGGTACAGGTTTTGATAGGATTGCGCAGTATATATATATATATATATATATATATATATATATATATATATATATATATATATAATATAGATATATATATATGTATATATATGTATATATACACAAGCGAAAGCTTTATACCGCTGTATCATGAGATGGTACACCCACCCTAAGAATTGTGACTACGCAATCATGAGAAATTGCAAAGTTATATAGTTTTTGTTGAATGATGATAATGAGATTCTTGACAGACTGATGATTATAATAATATATATATATATATATATATATATATATATATATATATATATATTATAGCTGAAATGCACAAATTAAATTTATAAGTGAAATTCTTTTAAAATGCATAGCAGAGTCAACTATTTTCCTCCAATGTCCCAGAAAACCAGATAACTGCAGATGTCAATGAGAAAAGAGCCACTAACACAGACATGAGATAACGAACGTGAAAAAAAAGACAGTCCACGAGAACATCATAGATAAGAATGATAATGACCCACGTTGAGGAGTTCCACTAAATTAATGTCGGTTATTCCAACATGAAAAGAATACAAATAAAAGAATACAAAAAATGGCAATACAAGACGAGAAAGCGTTACATAGACCTGCAGAGTGTGCTTCCAAAATTCATGAAATGAATGAATCTACATCATAAGTTAATTACAACGGTCCCGATTCTTAATGGATTATATAAATGACTGAAGAAAAACAGAGGCAACAAATGAAAAAAAGGTGCAAATCGATACTGCTTTCGCCTGTAATCTGTGTTCATGTTCACCTACCTTGAAGCGAAGCCATTGACGGACCTGGTGCACAGCCTCCAAAAATTTTATGAATACAGGCCCTCAACATAGAAGGATCCGCCCCCTACCCATTCCAACCCCCCCCCCCCAAAGAGATGTTGTAGTGTCCACCAGAGACAGACACAGACCCCGTGAAAGGAAGGAACGTATGTATGTATGTACCACAGCTGCCGTCAACCTGTGTATCTGTATATTCAAAGCCTTTGCATATCCGGTAACGTTTTCCCCTTCAAACGTTTTTCAAAGTTCGCGTTCTGACTCCATGAAAAACGTGACAGCTCCAAAAAGATTGCGTTTGAGGAAAAACGTTATCATTTTGTGAGGATCCCGATGCAATTTTTATACTTTTCTAAGCCTTGAGCGGCAGCTGCTGCGAGATTCCATTTCAGCCATTCCACTATATATGGCATCGACGGACAATGTTCTAACGGAAAGTATGTGGGGGAATTGTCGAGAGAAACTCTGAGGATGAAGTCGGCGGCCATGTTGCCTTGTATATGGCAAAAAAAAAAAAAAAAAAAAAAAAAAAAAAAAAAAATAGTTCATATTATACACCTGAAGACGGTAGTACAAGCAAATACCCAAACATACACTCCTTCCCAAACACAAAATAAACACGCATACGTTCATTCATTCAGATGCATATACACACCTCAAATTAATTCACCCATTTAAATAATTTGATTGGACACACAGCCATATGCAAATGAAGACCCATTAAAATAATTTGATTGGACACACAGCCATATCCAAATGAAGACGCATCTCGTAAAATACAAAGAAAAAGCAACGTCACGTCAACTTGAAGACCGATAACAACTTGTGAGAATAAGAAAACAATAAGTTCACAGTTTCAGCTTACTCTGACCTTCCAAGATGCGTTCGATGTATGATAGAAGACTTCGAGTTTGTTTGTGCTCTGTTAAATGCAACTCCTCACATCAACTAAACACATTTCCCTTTTTAATACACAACTACATTTATAATTTCTCACATTTATAATTTCTAAATTCGTCACCAGCGACATACTTTCGTGATGGCAAGTCAGTCTTTATGAAAATGGCAACAGTAGATGATCTGACTGGAGCTGAGAACGTCCATAATCATTCAATTATTCGCGTTTATATATAAAAAAACAAAGAGTTGTAAATATGGCTGTTGAGAATATTACTTACACTTAAATAATCACCATACACGCACTGGAAAATGCAAAAGGCAAACACATACACGTGATGACATATCCTGTCTGATATATACAAATACATACACATGCTGACATATGCTGCATACAAATACAATAACAATTAACCTATACAAAGGAATAAAGATATGGAATACTGAACATGAGATACATTTTTGTGACAATTCCTTCTGCCATTTTTTATGGCTTAATGTCAAATTCTCGTGGAAATCTTGATGTCAGTCACAAAATTGTCTCATAGACAGTGTTCTTTACATTTAAACATTTTTGACCGAAATGTTGCACTTGGAAGCCCTTTCAATCATATAAAAATCTTGTAAAAAGTGGATCCCAATCCTAGTGGCTCGAAACAGAAAGAAAGTGACAAGCCAAAAACGAACTAGTAACAGGACGGAGGGAGAGCGCCCACCCTTTCATTTCGTGCATACTGTCACAGCGTACATAATACTAATAGTAATAATATCTCGCTAGTGTTTGTAAATAAAAACAAAATATGGTACCCTCCCACCTTCCCTTATATATAATAAATATATATAAACAACTTCCACCTTCGAATGACTTGCTACTCAAAGGGTCCCTCTTCCAAAAATCCCTTTCAACCGACGGTCGAAACTTAACAACAGGTCACAGGCCTGAAACTCATACTTTGGAACGGGTCTGACCTGCCTTCCCCTGTCCTATGCCCGAATGCCTAAAAACCTCTCTCTCTCTCTCTCTCTCTCTCTCTCTCTCTCTCTCTCTCTCTCTCTCGTCTTCTCTTAACTGAAGTAGACACCAAAGTCCTTATATTTTTTGTTTTTCGTTCCCCGAGCTGCTCTCTCACTCACTCGCTCGCTCTTTCCCTCTCTCTGTCTATCTAACTGTCTCTCTCTTTCCTCCACTTCCTCTTCTTCCTCTTCCATTGCTGCAGCTTTGAAGGGAAACTTGTGTAAAATGCAAATAAACTTTTGTAGTCAAATTTCTTACTTAAGGAATTTCCATCCATATATAAAGACAGTACTAAATGTGTATAGTTATAATTTTTCATACCGCTGTAAGATTTTTAAGTTTTTATTAAACTGTTTTGTGCATTGAACATGTGTGTTTCATTCCTAAGCCTTGTTCCTAAAATTGAGTTGGAAATTCTCTCCAAGAATAAAGTAAAATAATGTATACATTATTACTAACATGACCCAAGGAAAATCCCTACCAAAACAAATGTACTCCTTAAAATGGGACATGCTTATATTATCTAATATTCTGCCCTTCTCAACTTTCAGAGTTGTCCACCGAGAACGATATGTAATTTCATTTATAAAGAACACAACGAAATAAAAAAAAACATTTCTATTAAACTTACAGTCATCTAAGACAATATCAAATCTGCAATGGCAAAAAAAATGTATAACAAAAAGAAAAGTGACGTACAAAAAATTACAATGTTAAAGTATCGTACAGAAAACTCTAAAGTTAATATGCCCTCATGAAATCGTCTTTTAAGAATGCTAGTGTTATACGAGAACAAAATAAAACTAAATAGCAGAATTATCTTTGCAAAATTCAAGCACTCACTTTTAACAAAGGAGTCCAGTCTAAGACTTAGGATTTATGAATAGAAGGCCAGATGAATAGCTTATGTACTGGAAAAAAAAACATTCAGCAGAAAGAAAATCAAGAAATGACAGAAAAAGTTAGCAAAGAACGCACACTGAATACGAAATCCAAACAAATACTTACTGATTAAACCAAATGATCTACTCTAGCTACATCAGGAGATTTCCTCTAGAAGTAGACTGGAGACAGAACAGCCCGTAGCAATTAACAGCTGCAGTTGCTTTGGAGGACAATGAAAAAGATTCGATCTGCGGAAGCGAAGAAGGCGTGACAGCACCATGAGCAGTAAAGCTCAACGGAGACTTTCATTCATTCCAATACTATTAGACTGTGACAGATATGTAGACGAGTCTTTCTGATATGTGGAAATAATATAAGACCTTCGTTTAAAAATTCCTTAAATATATCATTAAAATAATTTCAGATTTTAGAGTCATTATCAAAATATAAACTATTACCCTTATTTATGTAGACAAATATAATACAAAGAGAGTAATCTGATATTCATGTAAGGGTAAAGGCGAATCTTACCGTTACAGATAAAAGTTCTTTTCATTGCTGGTCTAGATGAAAAACCTATTTAAAGTTTCACTAATGAACACCGATATCTTACACCCTCTGACACATTTAGTAAACCGCATGTCTATCTTAAAATAAATTTATGCCTTCCTGTGTCTAGGAAGCAGGTCAACTCCCAGGTCCTGCTCTTCTAAATAAAAGCTTCTTTGTTTTATTCAGGTTTGGGCAAGAAATAGAGCACTAGGTTAACCGTCCTTCAGGTCTTTGGTCAGATGGCGTTATCGAGTACAGAATAACAAGGGACTAAATTTGAGAACGAAATTTTCATCTTGACGAAGATGCAAACCAGGTACAATTAATCCCAAACCGATGAGTGACGGAGTATTCCATGTCCCTTGTTATAAATTTTCAATGATCAGACACGGGGCTTTCAGAATTTTCACTTATAAATAATTAACGAGTCTGAAAACTGGTTAAGGAAGAGGAAAAGAACTAACGAAGGTCTGGAGACTGCTTAAGAAGATAAGAAGAACTGGTTAGAAAGGTTCTCCTAAACTTGAAGATTAGTTTTTAATAAATTTGATAAGCAATTCAATATCCCTTGCCCAACCCATTAAAAAATAATAAGGAACTTTGGCTTCCGAAAAAATTAATAAAGAGAGCTGATATTAAAGAATATAAGAAAATAGGAAGGCAATTCATCTTCGGAATTTATTATATAAGTTAAATGATAACAAAAAGGAATACTTGAGGAAACGATTTAATTTAAATCGTTTGAAAATTTGTATAAGCATAAATACAAGGAAACATGAAAATGAAGCAGGTTCCTAGAAAAATGTTACATTATAAGAGAAAAAAGGTCTACAGAAATAAAGGATAGTTTTACTAAGCTAAAACAAACAATAAAGAAAAATATAACTTGATATACTATAACACTTTATTTATACGGAAATTTAAGAGCGAATATTAATTTGTACTGAAGAGAGGTCATTATCAATACTTATCCATTATTAAGGGCAATAAATACTCATTATTAGGGCCAATAAATCACCAATATTATTTAAATCAGTAATAAATCGTAGGATGGACGACTGAAACGTATTCGGGGCCAATGGGGTTGAGAATGCCGTCGAAAATACCACTCAATGAGAAATGGGTGAAGATAAATGTTATTAAAGATAAAAAGTAAATATTGCAAAGAGGGTGTTAAGGGCAAAGTAGAATAAACGAGAAAAATTAAATCAAACAAAACTGAACATGTGAGAGAGTAAAATTATCCATTACGTCTCCATTTGGAGATGATTGGTCGTCAGTATCACGACAGTAACGGAGGATAATTAACGCAAAAAAAAGAAAAGAAAACAACACTCAAAGTAAAAACTACCAAGAAAACAATCAAACAAAATAAAAACGAAGCCAAACGAGAGAGACTTCTCACGCATATTTTCAGAGCATTACTTAAGGTTCCCTGTCGCATCCCTTAGGGCCCTAGCTGCAATCCCTTTCATTCATTTTATTGTACCTCCGTTCATATTCTCTTTCTTCCATCTTATTTCCCACCCTCTCTTAAACACTGTTTCAAGTGCAACTGCTTTGAGGCTTTCCTCCTCTCACACCTTTGAAGCTTTTTACTCTCAATTTCTCTTTCAGCGCTGAATGACCTCACAGGTCCCAGCGTTTGGCCTTTGACCTAAATTTTGAACTATATCTCCATATTTTCACAGCTTCACTTAAAAAGTTCATCCTTCTGAAGTGATATTAGGAGACTAAAAATGTTGAATGAATGAAAATGATGAAGCAAAATTATACTTCAGAGCATACTCAGATATAAGACAGGTTCAAACAAATTATGACGAAAAATACTCTTGTATTTATTTCATTATTTCTTTCGAAGGTTTAGCCTTTTTAGCCATTTGCGTCCTCATACTTATATGACTACATTACTCAGCTCAGGCCACAAGTGTGCATCATCGTGATACACCTGTATACATATTCTGAGACACCTGTAAAAAGAGGAGCCGTAAATACCTATGAGGAAAAAAACCTCGATAAGATGAACTACTCCAAAACTTCGATAACACGAACAAAATCTGAAGTGTCAAAATATGTTTAATTAACAGACTGAATAAAGCTAACCAGCAGCAAAAAGCCATTTAAAAGGCTATGTGATATCCGACCGTACGCTTTCTTTCCACCAAAGATAAGTTTATAAGAAACTATATATTTTTCAAGCTAGCTTATAGAAAATGAGTCTCGAAATTGGGATATAATTATGAAATGAAACGCCCTGGAAATTATTTTCCTATAAATATTGAAAAAAAATATATGTAAGAGAAACTAACGTCAATCGCAACACATAAAACACACATATACATATACTATATATATATATATATATATATATATATGTGTGTGTGTGTGTGTTGTGTGTGTATATAAATATGTATATATATATAAATATATGTGTGTGCATATATATATATAATCTAATCTAACTAAGAGGGGTGAATAAGCCCAAAAATTCCATTAATTCAGTCAAGATGCTGTTTCTGCTAATCAGGAGAAGGATTTCATAGCCGCAGTCAACATCGGACCTACTATGTGGCTCACAACTGAGCCCAAGGCCGAGTATCTAAAAAAAATAAAATCAAACTTTATGCTTTCATATCTCTCGAACGTTAAACCTCTGGTGTTAATTAGAAGTTTTGGCCAATTTCTAGGTAAAGTTACTGTCAACAACACAAACAGGTCAAAGATAAACTGTTGTTAAAGAAATATGCAAGGTTTGCATTGTTACTAAATTAAGATAAATCTGTTGACACATATTGTTATCCAAAGAGAACAGATTTTCAATAGATCCAAAACAAATGTACCTTATTAATATGAAGACATCTATCAGAATGAATATGAAGACATCTATCAGAATGAAGTCTAAAAGCTATTAAGGAGTTCAAAAATATTATTAGTAAATATAGTATTGTTATTTACTTGAAAACATGCAGATAACTTTTATCTGTTGTTGTATGAATGCCACTGACTAAAACCTAGCTCATCGAGGAGCGTGGTTGTGTAAATACCACTTAAAAAAGTAAAATCTTTGTGGACGGAGAAAGACCTGTGGATCAAGGAATTGATGGTAATACCGCCCCTGTACGAAGGTACACCTTAAGAGGGCAAATTCCCTATCTCTGAACGTCAATGCAATTCTTTAAAGCGTTCACAATACACCCCATTCCAGAGACAATGCACCAGCAAACTTTTGTACATCAAGCGAAGAATGACAACACAGAAAACGGAAACAGAATGCCCACTTAGAGATGAAGTTTCGCATGTAGAAAAAAGGAGCTCTGGGAATTGGCTTCATGGAGGAGAAGAAGAAGAAGAGACTGGAATAGTCAGTAGATGGACGAACAGATGAATGAATGTGTGATAAACGATGAGGGAATGTGGATAAAGGGTGAAAGGTAGAAGTGATGTGAAATAAGATAAAAATGAAACCAACGACAAGTGATTGCCACACTACATACATACATATGTATACGTGTATGTATGTAAGTATGTGTGTGTGTGTGTGTGTGTGTGTATGTATGTATGTATGTATATGTGCATGCTTAAAAATCACAGTAGCTGCACGTGACTTCATTAAATAAGCGAATACCACAGGAAAATGATAGGCAGAAATCCAAGCGCTTTCGTCTTTATCGAGACATCGTTCCTTGACGGTCTTGATAAAGACGAAACCGCTTGGATTTCGCCTATCATTTTCCTGTGGTATTCCCTTATATATATATATATAATAATATATATATATATATATATATATATATTATATATATATATATATAGATATATAATATATAAGTATAATAATATACTATATATATATATATACTAATTATATAATATTATATAATATTGGTCAGTAAGTTGACCTTTTTCCTTTGAATTAAAACACTTGTTAAAAGCCATTTGAGCAGACTTTCTTAAGGTCTCTAGTATTCTCCTCACAGGAACTTCGATTGGTAACCTGTAACTACAATTGTTTTCACATTATCTGGTTGGACGATGCCTTTGCCCCGTCTGCTGTGTGGCGCCGTTCTTCCCTGTACTGGAGGGAGTTTTGCACTATTTCATCCACGCCTCTGGCTCAGTGTATTGCCAGGGGGACCTCTGTGAAAGCCAGTAAGGTACTTGTGGCCTTTGAAGTCGTCAGCTTGACCTGATCACGGCGTTTTGGGCATTACTGCTTTTTTTTTCCCTCTATTTATCCCAGCCCACCTGGGATAGCTCCAGACGTGGAAGGTGATTTAAAATTACTGAAGAGACATTCAGATTTTTTAAGCATTTTTCCATTTATTATTAATTATTATTATCATCAAGTTACTCTGTATTTTTGCTAGGTTATTGTGTGTTTTTTATATTCTCTTATTTTCTGGGGCCCTTCAATTTTTGTACAAGTGTATTCCCTTCTGCAGTAACTAGCGTAAGCGTGTTTTGGTTTTGTTAATTACGAGTATCTGGTGTTGATTAAATTTATGAGACTCAGTGTTACTCCTATCTGAGATTTACGTATAAGATACTAAGTGGCTTTTTTCTCGGTGTTTGTTTGTCACCCTTGAATCACTTTGCACACTATGGCAATTGTACGTCTGTTTCCACCCATGATATTGTGGACTGGTAAAGGTGAATACGGAATTTGAGTGATTTTTAGTAATTGGTGTGGTGGAGAGGTCTCCATTATAATACAGTTATATAATATATACATAATATACAATGTACTATATATATATATATATATATATATATATATATATATATATATATAATATATATATATATAGATAGATATAGATAGAGATAGAGTAGATGAGAGAGAGAGAGAGAGAAATATGAAATTCTTGCAGAACACTGCCAACATGTCATTCAAAGACTTTAACGGAAAAATTAACCATAAACAAGTACACACACATACATGCATAATTATCTTCCTTCTCTCTCTCTCTCTCACACACACACACACACACACACACAAACATGAAGGCAAACTCCACTTTTAACAAGGTAGACGGAACACTTGACACTGTCCGAACTGTCATGCGAGGCAATTAAGGGCACTAATTCTCGCCCAGCCACTCATGAAATAAAACTGCGCCAAGCCAAGGGACTCTAATTTTGGCTCTATGCGACAATCACGGTTGTGGGTGGGTAGGCAGGAGGGTGGCCGGGGGGGGAAGGGGTAAGGGAGGAAGGTAGGGGTGTTGGGAGAATTGGGGAAGTGGTGAGGGTGGGGAGAAAAAGGAGGAGGGGTTAGCGGTAGGAAAACGAGGGAAGTTGAGAATGAGAGGAGAGGAAATACTTAGGTTTACATAAATGATACACTTGAAACTAAATGAGCTAATACTAAAGAATACAATTAAATACAATAATGACTTGAAAACTAAATGCGCTAATACTATACTAAAGAATAAACTGACATACAATACAGACTTGAAACTAAATGAGCTAATACTAAAGAATACAATGATGTAATACAATAATGATTTGAAGAATAAATGAGCTAAATTTAAAGTACACAATGAAATATAACACAAACTTGAAAAATACATGAGCTAGAATATAAAATTAATTTTTAAAAATCTATTTATCCCTTAATAATGTATACGAATGTCTCAGCATAAAAAAGTAGAGATTTTCTTTTTATTTCAAAGTATTCAAGTACTAATATTTCATCATGAAGGAACCCCAAAACTGATCAATAAAAAAGAAAAATAAATAAAATATCTCTTCAACCCAAAATGTTTACGAATGTCACAGCAAAAAAAAAGTTAGGACATTTTTTTTTAATTCACAGATTCAAGTACTAATAATTCCATCATGAAGGAGAAATTGCTCAACAAATGATAGCTCTCCTTTTCGAAGCGCATTATTTACACGATGACATTCTAACTTCGCGCTTGTGTCCTCACAAGCACTTTATATAGCTCCCGTTACACTCTTTTGGCTATCCAGGTTAAGGTCAGTCTCTAGCCCTAAAGAGGTGAGTTTGAACGCGCAATAAAAAAAAATTACAACTTTAACTAACCATTAGTTCTGAAGGAATGATATGCATACGAATTCATACGTGAATTAGTAAAATAACTCTCACAGATATAACGTTATGTTCTAAAGGAACAGTATTGACAAGTAAAACAATATGTAAATATTTTATTTTAGGAAAGGTTTCCGTCATTAAGACGCCCCGAAAGGTATCTGCTTTCAATATTTTCCTAAAAGAAACTTTGTTCAGGCTTACAACTTACATGCACCATGCATAAATCATTCAAATGATATATCTTTCCGGTCAAAAGAGTGAGAGACAGATTGCAAAAGATTTAAGAAAATATATAAAACCAAGATTAATCCAACTCAAGCGCTTGGCATATGGGAAGGCCGAGGTAAGTATTCCACTCTTATCTATATTCTGGGCTCTTTTACTTAAAATAAATATAACCACACATAGCCATTCTCAGTCCAGAGAGAGAAAACGCTTAAGGAAAATTTACATCCTAAAGAGAAAATAGTAATCTATATATATATATATATATATAATATAGATATATATATATATATATATATATAATAGGTATGTTTATGTATGGTATGTATATGTATATGTATGTTTATATATATTATATATATATATATATATATATATATATAGATATATATATATGTATTAATAGTTGTGTGTGTAGTGAGAGAGAGGGAGAGAGAGAGAGAGAGAGGTGCACACGGACGGACATCGCAGGATGGAAAAAATCACATTACCGTGATTCATATACATACATCGAGCTACAAAAGTCCTTTAATATCTAATTCGCTCTACCTCGGAATTAATATATTTTCATATATGTTTAACCGAAAGGGAATTTTTTAGTCGATAAGAGATTTATCGGCTCACGGGCGCGAACCATCGACACCTACAAATCCAGGACGCACAGTGAAGCCTTAGACCGCACCGCCACCGCAAGGAGCTATAAGTTTATGCCGCCTCTCATTTACAAATACCTGTCGCTCTCAGGTATTCGTTGTTTGGAGACTGCACCAGCCCACCTCGACCTTGGTAACGTTGTAGTGCTTTTGTCCGCACGTAGCCATTACGTATATGAGTCCTATGACATTACCGTGATTCATATACATACATCGAGCTACAAATGTCCTTTAATATGTAATTCGCTCTGCCTCGGAATTAATATATTTTCGTATATGTTTAACTGAAGGGGAATTTTTTTAGTCGATAAGAGATTTGTCGGCTCACAGGCGCGAGCCATCGACACCTACAAATCCAGGAAATACAGTGAAGCCGACAAATCTCTTATCGACTAAAAAATTCCCCTTCGGTTAAACATATACGAAAATATATCAATTTCGAGGTGGAGCGAATTAGATATTAAAGGACTTTGTAGCTTGATGTATGTATATGAATCAGGGTAATGTGATATGACTCATATAATGGCTACGTGCAGACAAAAGCACTACAACGTTAACGAGGTTGAGGTGGGTTGATGCAGTCTCCAAACAACGAATACCTGAGAGTGACAGGTATTTGTAGGTGAGAGGCAGCATAAACTTATAGCCTCTTGCAGTGGCGGTGTGGTCTAAGGCTTCACTGTGCGTCGAGGATTTGTAGGTGTCGATGGTTCGCGCCCGTGAGCCGACAAATATCTAATCGACTGAAAATTCCCCTTCAGTTAAACATATATGAAAATATATTAATTCCGAGGTAGAGCGAATTAGATATTAAAGGACATTTGTAGCTCGATGTTATGATATGATGTATATGATGTATGTATTGTATATGTATATATATATATATATATATATATATATATATATATATATATATATATATATATAAGAAGGGAATATACACGAGTGCAAGCAACAAAATTGTTTCCATCCTGCGGTGTCGGTCCGTGTGCACCTCTCTCTCTCTCTCTCTCTCTCTCTCTCTCTCTCTCTCTCTCTCTCTCTCATATACACACACAATTGTCAATACCAATAACAAACAAATCGTAATCAACGTGATCTGATACACTACTGCTATCCATACGAATTCCAACGAAAGTAGCACGGAAAGCTCTTTTGACATTCCAACGGGACACAGACATTATTACGTCCGCGCACGTATGATGTCCATGAATTTACAAATGCTACTGGAAGCCACCTTCGCTAAGGGCAGAGAGAGAGAGAGAGAGAGAGAGAGAGAGAGAGAGAGTTACTCATGGGACTGGCTAAATACCACGAGTCAATGGCTACCTGGTTATTCTCGAGACACTTTTAATGTTACGCTCTTTACCCACGATGAAAATTTCATCAACGCAGAACACGAGTGGATCCCAACGTTCCCCTGAGCCCTGTAAAGTTCGTACTGCATTGATTTCCGACCGAAGCAGGAAGTCTGCCCGACATCTGGGGAACAGATGAAATGAAGACTGAACTGGTACAATAAAATATGACCTCAGACCAACAGAAATGAAGTATATGATCACTAGGTCTAGACAATAAATCTTCAGACCAACAGAAATGAAACATATGATAGGACAATGCAATAAAGCTTTAGACCAACAGACATTGAATATATGATAACTGGGACTATACAATAAAATTCAGACCTACAGAAATGAAATATATGATAACAATAAAATACAACCCCAGATCAATAGAAATGAAATATATGATAACTGGAACAACAAAATACAGCCTCAGGTCAACAGAAATGAAATATATGATAACTGCAACGATGAAATACAACCCCAGAGCAATAAAATGAAATATATGATAACTGGAACAATAAAATACAACCCCAGATCAATAGAAGGTGAAATATTGAATAACTGCCAACGGAGAAATTACCAACCCCAGAGCAACAGAAAATAATTAAAATATGAAATTAACTCCCCCGAAACCCCATAAAATCAACCCAGATGAAATATATGATAACTGCAACGATGAAATACAACCCCAGAGCAACAAAAATGAAATATATGATAACTGGAATAACAACATACAACCCCAGATCAACAGAAATGAAATATATGATAACTGGAACAATAAAATACAACCCCAGATCAACAGAAATGAAATATATGATAACTGGAACAATAAAATACAACCCCAGATCAACAAAAATGAAATATACGATAACTGGAACAATAAAATACAACCGCAGATCAACAGAAATGAAATATATGATAACTGGAACAATAAAATACAACCCCAGAGCAACAAAAATGAAATATATGACGACTGCGTCGAAAACCCAAACCCTCAGACCAAAAGAAATTAAATACAACTGGAATTGGAATATATCATTTAGGTTAAAGGAAAAGCGTTGGAACCTGTGAGGTCATTCGGCTCTGAAAATAATGTTGAAATATTTGTTAGGAGACGGAGGAAAATAAGAAGGAAGAAAGAGAATATGAACGTAGGTAGAGTTAAAAAAAAAAAAAAAAGAAAGAAAGGGGCTGCAGCTAAGGGCCGAAGGGAAGCGGCGGAGAACCTTCAGTAATGGCTACAGTGCACCGTGTGAGATGGACTGACGGCACCACCAACCTAAGGGGAATTAGATATAATGTCCTTCAAAGACAGTTTATTTTGGGCGCACACAGAGTGACAAGTGAAGGAATTCGTACTGATCAATAAAGCTTCCTCAATAAAAGATTAATAGAACTGAAGTGAAAGTTTATTGTTTATGCGTGTGTTCAAGTAAACGAAACCTTTTTAAAAGGACGTGTTTTTATTTATGCACGAAACTGGACGAACGTTTTCTACATGATGCAAGAGCACTTGGTTTTAAAGTACGACAGCATACAACAAACAAATGTCAGACAAAAAAAAAAAAAAAAAAATACTTCTGGAACAGAAAGCTGTAAATATTCAGCACAAACAGTAAAATATAATTCTATCAACCTCCTCTGAATAAGTAATATTAGGAAGCTTTATTTCTACTACAAGAAGTTCGATACTATTGTCTGAAATTTCAAGGTAGGTTAGCAGTACGAATATATTTATACTTGAATGTTAAACCGCACCAAAAATTTCAACTAGAGAACACTACGAGATGATTTAAAGTCTGAGTGAATTAATAAATAGAATCACGTGAACATACATACATACATACATATACATACATACATACATACATACATGCACACACACACACACACGTCTTTTTAACATAACCCACCCTGAAAAATGTTTAATGAAAAGGATCGTATTCCAATAAGGAACAGACATTCTCTCTCTAGCCCGCAGCAAGACCCTGTATTGCTGGGCTAATACTTTTCCGACGAAATTATTCGAAATTTTAGAAAATAACACGAAAAGGGTATAAATCTCTTACGTAACAGAGAAGGGAAAGCCAATTTCAAGCTTATATAAACCGAGTAAGAAATTCGTGATTTTTATTACAGACAGCGAATTTCATTTTGAAGAGAACCGCTGAGGATGAGGTTCGTTTTCTTTTATCCGTTTAGTGTGATTTCACTTTTTAAATTATTTAAATAAGCTGTGGTCACCAGCACAGAAACAGCACAAATACAAGACTCTTCTACTATTCAAATGAGTTACTCAAACGCCGGTTAAATCAAATGTGCCTAACTACTGAAATAAAAATATATTGAAGGGAAAATTCACAGTAATTTTATGTTCATACACACAATATATATAATATAAATAATTATATATAAATATAAATATTATATATATATATATATATATATATATATATATATATATATATATAATATATATAAGTATATATATATATATATAATATATCTATATATATATATATATATATTAAAACATATATATATAATATATAAATTCCTACAAGGAATTTGTCGCTAAATTAACCAGTCAAATCTTTCAGTATACGATACTGAAGCGAAAGCTACATTTTACACAAGAATGAATAAAATTTAAAAAATTTGTTGTTGTAGATATTCGAATCAAATCAGTAATCTACTAAACAATTTTCACCTTAACAGAAACCTCATAGACTATTCTTGATCATCTTATGTCCTCGTGGGTGTCTTTGCTCGAGTCTTCAATAAAGAATATGACCTTCATAAGCTGCGAGACTTATCGTCAAAAAGACCTCCAGAAGAGGCAAGCTTTCTGAATGTCTGATTTTAATCAAGCTCTTAATAAAAACGAGACAATTATGTGACCAGTGATAGTTTTATAACAAATAAATTGAAATCTTTCTACCGTTATGAATTTCAATAAGCAGAAGATATGAAGATATTCAGCACAAACAGTAAAATATAATTCTATCAACTTCTCTGAATATAATATTAAGAAGCTTTCTTTCTACTACAAGAAACAAGATATTATTGTCAGAAATTTCAAGATAAGATTAAACAAAGAAAAAACGTAAGAATAAGTATATATATCTTCAAAAAAGGAAATCTCCTTGCATTTTACATTTAACCAACTTTTGTATTTACTTATCTACAATTTTGCAAAATTGATTTTTATAACAACTGATCAATTGTATTTTGTATTTCCTATTACCTCCCGTTGCTTCTTTCAAATGAACACCTTAAAATTCTTTGGAAGCTTGTATTTCAAGTCAATGCTCCCTGTTCTATATGAATAGGGTTCATCTTCTGAATACTAATAAATAATAATAACAAAACCTCATCTCCAAAACAAGAACTAATGATATGTTTTCAAAAGCCGGCACAAATTGGGTTTTCCAATTCATGATTTAATCCAACGATAATAATACTCACACATCGTATGCAGAATGAAACGAAAACGAAGAAAAATAACGCCACTGATATAGAAAGACAAGGAACAAAAGGAAGACAGAATTTACATGAATTCCTTTTAGAAATTCAAAAACTCGATATCAGAACAGTGAATTCCGAATGTTGCAAAGGAGACTTCGTGGCAGCAACAATACCAATTCAGTCCAAACAGGGCCACACAGTTGTATCCTTGACGATGAAGATGCAGTCCCGGAACCATTCAAATTAAGATAATGACAATAAGATTTAAATTGGCAGCTACAGATGAATAAATCGAGATAGCTTTCAAAGGAAGCTATTCAAAATGATAACAGATCAGTACAGATCTTCGAAACTTGAAAAAACGAAATAGAAATTGAAGAACAAAGATATTTACAGAAATCCACATACAGTTTCAAACGAACATATTAAAAATAAAACTACTGCAAATGGGCACATACAGCACATCATTACCAACAAAATCTGAAAAAAGTCGGCCAATAGCATTATCACATAAAAAATATGAATAAATCAAGATAGCTTGCAAAGGAACCTATTCGATATCTGTTACACTGAATTCTGCGAACTACAAAGGAACATATTTTGAAAACAAGCTACTGAACAAAACAAACAGAAAAAATACCGCCAATGGCCAAAACACATAAATAAGAATAAAATTCTGACAGCTTGCAAAGTAACCTATTCGAGAATCTGTTACGCTGAATTTTGAGGACTACAAAGGAACATATTAAACACAAAACTACAAAAGACAGGCACATTTAGCAGAAAATTACCAAAACATTTCTTTACAAAAAAAAAGCCACCCAATAGCCAACGAAAAATTACCAAAACATGTCTTTATACAAAAAAAAAAAAACAAAAAAAAAAAAAAAAAAAAAAAATCCACCCAATAGCCAACTACTCTTATAATAACCCACCTCACCCAAACGGCAGTCTTCTTGTGATCAACGCTACCCTATGGAAGATTTAGAGCCAATACCGTGCCCTCTATCATTTTCCGTATTCGCCAATCCATATAATTTTCGCACATTCAAAAGGTTGGCCTTTCATCACCCGACGTCGTCAATCTTCCCTAACCTCGTATTGTTTGGGGAGACAGCAACGAATGGCTGACTCTTTTCTTACTTTGCTCATGCAATGCAAATATACATAAGGGGCAAGTACATGTGGCGAATATGCTTAGTACATGCGATTTCAACACAGTGTAAAATGATTTTTTGTAAAAAAAAAAAAAAAAAAAAATGTGTATGCTGAATGAGCGTGCATTAGCGTGAAAACCACCCATACATACATGCATACACACATATATATACATACATAAGAAAATATCAAATATTTGTGAACCCGTGAAAAAAAAATCAATAATGAATCATATATCTCTGAATTATGTTTAAAAGACAAACGCCTTATAATATGAAAAAATTACAGCTAAACCTTCAAAACTGGTTTTGGTGTGTTCATAAATAACTAAATAGAATAAAATAAAACACTATTTTAACCTAAAAGATAAAAGTAATAAGCTTTCCCCAGACATTTACTCAAGGATGCTGCTAAGAAATCTACAAGACAACAATTAATACCGCAAATACAAAGCCCATATTTGGATGACCTCTGACGAAAACATACAAATATAGAAGGGTACACTCCAAGAGATGAAAATGGCACGCAAGCCAGCATACTTGTACTTGGCATTGCATCAGTGCCGAGAGAGAGAGAGAGAGAGAGAGAGAGAGAGAGAGAGAGAGAGAGAGAGAGAGAGAGTTGCGTAACGACCAACGTGCAGCCCAGGGCGAGATAGCGTGCACGTTAGGCGCGAAATAGATCGGTCCACTTGGCGATAAGGGTGGCATTATGCAATTTTAAGACCTTTGACGATTTGCTAAGTCGTCAAAGGCAATGTGAATGTATTCCGCGCCTATAATTACAGTAATCTTAATATCAAAAAGGTCCTTTTGATACGTCCTCCCTCTGATGGTTGCAAATACCTCACTAACTAACGCGTTTGTAATACCAGCGTCAGATGGGATTAAGCGATATGCTATGGAATTAAAAGGATTTACCGGGGACTGACTGAATACCCGATTAACTGATCCCATAATCCCCAGTCTCTGATGGTTAACTTGCAGTTTGCAGTTTTGATGAATGAGTCAATTTGCAGTTTTCATGGCCTGAGTCAAATTGTAGTTTGAAACCCGAGTCAATTTGCAGTTTTCATGACCTGAATCACCTTTCAGTTTAATGACCTTAGACACTTTGCAGTTTAAAGACCTAGGCCAGCTTGCAGTTTGATGACCTTCACCAATTTGCAGTTAGATGGTCTGAGTCAATTTGCAGTTTTGATGACCTGAGTCTACTTGTAGATTGATGACCTGGGTCACCTTAAAGTTTGATGACCTGAGTCAACTTGCAGTTGGATGACCTGAGTCACTTTGAAGTTTAAAGCACTGGGTCAGCTTGGAGCTTGATGACCTGAGTCAATTTGCAGTTTGATGGTCCGAGTCAACTTCCAATTTTGATGACTTGAGTCAACTTTCTGTTTGACGACCTGAGTCAACTGACAGTTTCGTGACCTAAGTCACTAGTGATAAGCAGTTGTCGACTGACCGATCAGCTGACTCACTTATGATGACCTGACTTAATGTCAGGTTGACTGAATTACTATTAATGAATGATGACTAAGATACTCAACACTACCTCATTTACTGGTTACATGAATTCCACAAAAATGACTTTTAAAAGGAACATATTTTCTTCGCAATTACTTACTTAAATGTTCAAGGCCCTTCTGCACATTTTGACTGACCTCCAAAGCTATGACACACCCCTGGTAAGAAAACTTTCGTTTATGGTATCACTTGGCTTGTGGAGTGGAATACAATATTCAACACTGGCGATGACCAAGCGATAGCAAATACTAAATAAAAACGAACAAATTAATTGCGTAAAATATAAGGGAACTGAGAGGATATTTTTGACCTCCATAATAAACATAATTCGTCGACCTTTTGGCTGCTTTCGCATAATAATAATAATAATAATAATAATAATAATAATAATAATAATAATAATAATAATAACACGTGCCAATAGACCAACTTGACGCTGATTGACAAAATCAAGAAGAACGCATCACGCGTTGATGTCGCAACAACATGGGACACCAGAGTAGATGAAAAAGAAAGAAAAAAAAATTGATAAGTCTCAAGACCTGAAAATAGAATTAAAAAGGAAAGATATGCCAGTGAAAATTTTACCAAAAATTTCATAGAAACACTAGGCGCGATCCCAAGATCCCTACAAAGGAAGCTGGAAAAACCAGATACCGAAGTAGCTCTAGGACTCCTAGAAACAGTGCACATAGTAAGAAAAGTGATGAACTCCTGAGGAGGCAGGATGCAACCCGGAACCCCACACTATGAAACCACCCAGTCGAATAGGATGACTGAGATTGACCAAAACATATAATAATAAGTAATAATAATAATAATAATAATAATAATAATAATAATAATAATAAAATATAATAATAATAATATCTGAAAACCAGTGAAGACGAGTGGCTAAAGAGTGCATGGGAAGAAGGACTAATAAAAGTAGACGAAGACCCAGATATATAAAGAGACAGGAGAATGACAGACAGAACAGAGGACTGGTACAACAAACCAATGCACGGACAATACATGAGACAGACTAAAGAACAAGCCAGTGATGACACATGGCAATGGCTACAGAGGGGAGAGCTAAAGAAGGAAACTGAAGGAATGATAACAGCGGCACAAGATCAGGCCCTAAGAACCAGATATGTTCAAAGAACGATAGACGGAAAGAACATCTCTCCCATATGTAGGAAGTGCAATACGAAAAATGAAACCATAAACCACATAGCAAGCGAATGCCCGGCACTTGCACAGAACCAGTACAAAAAGAGGCATGATTCAGTGGCAAGAAGCCTACCCCCACTGGTAGCTGTGCAATGAACAAAACATCAGCTACCTGCAGTAATAAGTGGTACGAGCACCAACCTGAGGGAGTGATAGAAAACGATCAGGCAAAGATCCTCTGGGACTATGGTATCAGAACGGATAGGGTGATACGTGCAAATAGACCAGACGTGACGTTGATTGACAAAGTCAAGAAGAAAGTATCACTCATTGATGTCGCAATACCATGGGACACCAGAGTTGAAGAGAAAGAGAGGGAAAAAATGGATAAGTATCAAGATCTGAAAATAAAAATAAGAAGGATATGGGATATGCCAGTGGAAATCGTACCCATAATCATAGGAGCACTAGGTACGATCCCAAGATCCCTGAAAAGGAACCTAGAAAAACTAGACGCTGAAGTAGCTCCAGGACTCATGCAGAAGAGTGTGATCCTAGAAACGGCGCACATAGTATGAAAAGTGATGGACTCCTAAGGAGGCAGGATGCAACCCGGAACCCCACACTAAAAAGTACACCCAACCAAAGTATCAGCAAAACTATGACAAAAATTTGAATCACT
>NC_061091.1:20210787-20230787 GCF_015104395.2 Macrobrachium nipponense
AGTTTAACACTAACGTTTGCAAATAAAACAAATTTCGCAAACACATCAAATATATTCTTACATTAACAAACTCACAAACTCTTTGTAACTTTTATATACACAAACTCACACGTACACACACTTCCCTGGAATTTTATTATTCTAAAACAAATTGGGAACATTCCTTTAAAATGTCAAAATTCAGTCCTGACATATCCACGTCCTTTTTAAGATAAATATTTCATCAGTGATTCCTAACTTTGAAAAACAAAAAGATTGTTAAGGTACTGGTAGAAAATTCCCAAATCCACTCTGCTATGAAAGATCACTTCTTAACATCCACTTCTTTCACAAATCGAAGGTCATAACTTCACTAGCAGTCTGTAAGATCATCATCATCATCATCAAGACATCACCATAAACACGCTTTGAGTTCCTCTGAAGTTGAAATGAATATTCGGTCGGACAAGTCAGGCAATCTCGTTCTCCCATAAAACGTCAGAATGAGCAAATTCTTCAAAAGGCTAGTGACAAGTGTCAAGGTATTTTCCCGTTTGCCTAATGCCAATAGATTATAAAAGTACTTTTGCGTTCTACCGTTAACCAGTTTTGCCTTTTAAATCTCTCTCTCTCTCTCTCTCTCTCTCTAAAATAATAATATCAAATCAAACATTGTCATTAATATAAATATTTCTTTATGGTACCCTATAAATCCAACTCAAATATAAAAGTGAATGTTTGTATGTTTCTACGATATAGAAATCCGAACCGCTTGACCCATCTATACAAAATCTGGCACGTGTCCATCATTTGGCCCAACTTAAACAATAGGGTAGGTTTCAAACCAGTAACACCTCCTTCTTCCCCCTCCCCCATCCCAGAAGAGGGGCTGGCGTCGCATGTTTCTCTACAAGACATGTCCACGAGGCCATCAGATGGCGTGAAGCTGAGCTGACTTTGACTTGGAGAGGTTCAATCTTGATGCGATTAAGGAGGAAATTTTCTCAGCTTACAGCAGACCATGAAAGCGACTCTGAATGGTACACCTAGTAGGTTCAGTGGGCATGAGGCTGAACTCCAGTAGAACTACACATTATTGGGTAGGAACATCACTTTTATGACGTCACACTATAAATGTCAAAAAACAAACAAAGCAAATAATATCGCCAATATATCAGAGTCCTATAAGACATTAGGCATTTCCGAACCTGTAGATGAGCTATGTTGACATTTAAAAGTTTAATTTTTTAAGGCAACGGATCCAAGGTAGTTACAATAACATCATTGAATAACTACGTATAGACAAATAAATACTTGCTGATGTGTTTAATGCAGGGGTTCTTAATCATCAAATACTTGTAAACTGTAAGATATCTAATGCCCTAAACTGTTTACTTGACCAAGATACTGGTAAACTTTAAGAAATATATCCTAAAATTTTAAGTTTCACCCAGAAAACAAAAGACCAAAATGCTGAACAAATCATACCAAAATCACAATCAGCAGAACTTTATAAATAAGTGATCAAATCCATTACACAGAGCAGCAATGTTAAAACATCGATATCCACAACTAGCACATATACACAACCTGGAGGAGTCGAGTCCTTTGAACAAATGAGAAAAAAGGATCCCGAATCCTGATTCTTTTTCAAAGGAGGAATGTAAGTACTGTAAGCATTGAGAGGAAAAACTCCCAAGAGTAAACACGTCAGTTAAGGAAGCTGCATTCACAGATTTTTCCAATGTCATTCAATGCTTCACCGCTATTTTGCAACACTTACCTCTCTCTCTCTCTCTCTCTCTCACACACACACACACACACACACACACACATATTTCAAGTACACGTTTGAGTAGTATTGACATTAGAATATCTGATGAGACCAGAGGAGATAAAAAATGCTAACTTCATACAACACCCAATGCAAGAATACACAGCCTCAAGTTACACTAGATTCTTAATCGTCATTAGCAGATGTTTAAGCATGAGAGAGAGAGAGAGAGAGAGAGAGAGAGAGAGAGAGAGAGAGAGAGAGAGAGAGGATGCAGCGGTATACGAGCTTTCTGTGATGCCAGGGTTCTGAGAATGCTAAGAATAAACATAGACGACCCATTCATTCAATCTCTCTCTCTCTCTCTCTCTCTCTCTCTTATCTGTTTGCATATTCATTTCTACAAGTTCTCGGTTCTCTCTCTCTCATATATCTGTATCTTAATTCCTATAATGTCTCGCTTCTCTCTCTCTCTCTCTCTCTCTCTCTCTCTCTCTCTCTCTCTCTCAAAGGGCTGGAAGCGGCAATTACAACACTGCCGACAATATGGCTGTTTCCTATTTTAGATAAGAGGGAATGCGTTCGTATCCTTTCCCTAAGAAACACATTCCTTATCTCTTCCATTCCCATTCCGCGTTCCGGCTTTACTCATTGATGCTCCAGTGACGGAGGCTGGACATGAAATCAAGAGAGCTAAAATACACTATTAATTTTCGAGGCAATTTTCTTAAATGAGAACATTTTCATAGGCATTTACTTTTATGAGAACACTTTCAAAGCCATTTTCTTTTATGAAAAAATTTTCATAACCATTTTCTTTCATGAGGACATTTTCAAAGCCATTTTCTTAAATAACATTTTCAAAGCCATTTTCTTAATGATAACATTTTCTTAGCCACTTTCTTAAACGCGAAAATTTTAATAGCAATTTTCTTTAACGAGAACATTTTCATAACCATTTTCTTAAATAAGAACATTTTTCAAAGCCCTTTTCTTAAATGAGAAAATTTTCTTAGCCATTTTCTTATACGAGAATATTTTCGTATCCATTTTCTTACATGAGCACAATTTCATAGCCATTTTCTTAAATAGAACATTTTCATAGTCATTGTCTTGAATGAGAATATTTTCATAGCCGTTTTATTAAATGAGAACATTTTCATAGACATTTTCTTAAATGAGAACATTTTCTGAAATAAAAAACATTTTCTTAACCATTTTCTTCAATAAGGTTATCTGATTTATCTTCACTCTTCTCACAGCATCCTAAAGACGATTATAATTCACTTGAGTCATAAGTAATATCAGTCAGCTATCAGACTAAAGCATAATAAATTAAGAGGAGTTTCCTATTGAAAGCAGAAACCAAATCTCCCTTGTTTTCATCTAAATGACGGGAAACTATTCCACTGACTCGGGCTAACAATTCGTTAAACAAATAAAAGGGAAATGTGTTAACAGCCACTCATAGCATGCTTATTCAGGTAAAAATATGTTTAATGGGAAAAATTAACGAATTTCCATTCAAATTCTTTCCTTCCCAAAATGGAACGTCGTCAACTACTGAACCAACCAACAATTACATTGTATATTAATAAATAGCAAAAGCAACATTAATAAAAGAAAAGGAGTAAAAGTATAACTTTCTATAACTATGAGGATATTATTTCCAAAATGAGGGGCTGAAAATAGTCTTTACAAGCTAAAACATATTCACCTACGCTAGAGGTTTCTAATATTGATAGAATTCAATATATTTCTGCGTCTAACACACACACGCGCGCGCACACACACACACACACACGAGTATGTATCGTCAAGAATGTGAGCTCGAGACTCTTATGTCAGCACGAATTTCTTCTCTGAATTATTGCAACAAAGCGTACAAAGCATGAAGCTTCATACCACAAGCCCCAGTATCTTATAAATTCCGTCTCTCTCCTTATTTACATATCAACAGAAATTACCACCTTATTTATAAATAGTCAGAAATGACCTGAGTAGTTCACGTTGGCCTCAAGAGAAAGAGGGTTACCAAGGGGTTCACAAACCCTCCACTAGAGACTCTACTGCAACTGAACAAGTAATTTAGTATCTAATGAGAAAAAAGGGTTTATCATTTTTCTTAGATAATCAAAAGTGGATTGTGGCGGTCTCTAATGTCTTATTTATCCCTAAAACCACCACTTTGAAGTGAAACTGACTGATTACCACTGCAATTACACACACACACACACCACACACACACACACACATATATATATATATTAATATATATATATATATATATATAGAGAGAGAGAGAGAGAGAGAGAGAGAGAGAGAGAGATTACACACATATACATGCAAATGTGTGTATATTATATGTAATATATATATAAATATATATATATATATATATATATATATAGTATATATATATATATATATAATATTTATATACCCATGTATTTTTATGTGTGTGAGAGAGAGAGAGAGAGAGAAAAAAAAAAGGTGTTGGGGTGTGTGTGTGTGTGTATGATGCACTTCACTATAACTTCCGAAATGGAGGAACCTTTTCGACGAAAGGTTCCTTCCCCCTCCAACACAAACAAACACGAACACAAACTCCACAATCATCGAATACTCTTCTTTTCTATGTTTTCCACGTGTGACCATGCCAGTCCAGAGAGAGAGAGAGAGAGAGAGAGAGAGAGAGAGAGAGAGAGAGAGGCATGAAGCCCAACCTCACAAGAAATAACCAACATCGACCAATCATTGAACCACCGGTTTACAATATTTACATTCCTCTCTCTCTCTCTCTCTCTCTCTCCTCTCTCTCTCTCTCTCTCTCCTTGCCGGTTCGCCTCACACGAGGTCAAGGTCGAAGGAAATTGTTTATGGAGGGAAGGAAGCGAACCACAGGAAAGAGCGAGAGAGAAGGGAGAAGGTGAATAAAACATTTTCTTTCTAATTGGATGCCGGCTTACACAACCACCAAAACACATAGGAAAATGGTGTATGCCAAGTGGAGGTTTGTGGGCATACACATATGTACATAAACCAGAGACGAGACTTCAAGAAACAATTTTACAATCATAACTATACTTTCTGGATAGGTCATTATTATTCCATATGTACGTTAACACGTCTTGTCCATGAAAATTACAAACCTATAACCGAAAACGAAGATACAATCCTATAACCTAAAACTTAGGTACAATTCTATAACGTTAAAACAAAGTTACAATCCTGTAACCTACCACAAAGTTACAATGCTATCACCTAAAACAAAGTTACATTCATACAACCTAAAACAAAGTTAGAATCCTGTAACCTAACACAAAGTTACAATCATATAAAACAAAGTTACAATGCTATAACCTAAAACACATAAACAATCATATAACATAAAGCAAAATTACAATCCTGTAACCTACAAGAAGTTACGATCATATAAGCTAAAACAATCAGGAATACCTTTACACGCCTTCAGGTAATGGTCAGGTCCAAATTCTTACAAAGACAGATATGGATCTAGGCCACCTATGCTATAATAAAGAGCTTGGTGGGAAGCCTTCCTTAATCCGCTCATGAAGCACAAGGTTGAATTTGGCGATGGCTTTCTTGCTAATGAGAGAGGAGTCGTAACATCGTTTCCATGACTGAGGTTTGGTACCTGGCGGGATTTGTCACTCGTCGAAATGTTAAAAGAATTTATATGTATGAATAAGTTTTAAATAATTCCTATTTCCCTTGTGGACAAACGCGACGTCACTGAAATCCTGCCTATTCCTCTTGTCGACAAAAAAGACGTAACTTTTGAAATCGTACCTATTTCACTTGTCGACAAAAGTAAGTTTTTATACTCTCTCTCTCTCTCTCTCTCTCTCTCTCTCTCTCTCTCTCTCTCTCTCTCCTTTACTTTATGGTTCCCAGGTCATTCAGCAAAACAACTCCAGCTATTTCTTCAGAAAAATAAATCTTTTAAGAAATGTTTTCCTTAGAAACCGCGAGCAATAATTCTATTTCCACAACAAACATCACGAATACACGGGGAGTGAAAGCTTTCGATTATCATGCAATACTATTCACCGAACATAGAGCCAAGAGTGGGCCAACCGATTTAAGAAAAGGGATAAAGGCGGCGCATCTGCCAAGGTCATCTGCCCAAACGTCTGACTGTCCCCACGTGGCGGAAGATAGAAGCCTTGCTATCAAGGTTAATCTTCTGACTTCAAGATACACTCACACAAACACACACACACACGTATATAGTATACATACACACACACACACACACACACACACACACACATATATATATATATATATAATATATATATATATATATATATACTATATGTATATATATATATATATATATAACAGAATCACGAAAGTTAGGAACGTGATAAATCCATAAATAAAGATAAATGCCACGAAAAGGAAAAAATAAACGAAGGAGTCTGCGAGATCTTTCGGCTGACAAGCCCTTTACTGAAGCAGCTACTGAGTAGCTGCTTCAGTAAAGGGCTTGTCAGCCGAAAGATCTCGCAGACTCCTTCGTTTATTTTTCCTTCGTGGCATTTATCTTTATATATATATACATATATATATATATATATATATATATATATATATATATATATATATATATATATATATATATCGTCTTGAAAAGATGTATCGAGATTGAATTGTTGTCTCTGCAAGTCCCCATAAACCCTATAAAGAGCAAGAGTACTTATGACCTATCACGAAAACCACTCACTCTCTCTCTCTCTCTCTCTCTCTCTCTCTCTCTCTCTCTCGAAAGAAGTGCAGGACCGGCTGGAGGTCACGAAAGTGGTTATTCCCGATGTTGAGGGGAACATGGTAGACTGGACTCCTTCCAGTTTCGGTTTAAGTGATGAAACCAAAGGAATTCCGCGTGAAAATTAACAAAAAAAGAGTTATATAACATAAATGTTACCCAGCTAACACAACAGGATATTGCACAAGGAAAAACCAATAAGCAAAGGAAAACGTATCCTGAAGCATGCCAAGCAGCTAATAGTACTAAATCAATATGAAAATTAATGTCTATGTTTCCCTTTGTCCGTCTGTTGCTGACAAAAACTTAAATGTTCTGCCACTAAGGTCTTTGTATTACTGAAGTCTTTATAACATGTTCTGATGGATTACTCAGGTCTCTCTACAGCTTTCTTAGTGGATTGCTGAAGTCTCTCGACGAAATTTCCTGGTCGATCAATGAATCTCTACAACATATCGTCGTGGATTACTGAAGAAATCTCTCTACAATATTTACAAGTGGTTTACAGAAGTCTCCTACACTATTTTATAGTGGATTGCTGAAATCTCTCCGCAATATTTCCAAGAAACGCTTTATCCAGTTTGCTCCTACGAAATCACTGTAGATTCATCGATCTGACAACATAGGCAAGCATCAAAAGCTCGGGGTACCTGCCCTTTAAAATGCTACAACACTACCTAATATATCTTGAATTAACCAGTTAAAATCATGATAAACAGTAAGAATACACATCTTTCCTTTAGTAATGAGAAGGAAATTTAGATGGAATGCAGGTCCTGTTAGGAAGAGGGAATATTGGCAAAAAGACTAATTGGTCCTATTATACGATTGCGCAACATGATGGTACAATGGCTTCCATTTACACAATTCTCCTGATACTAGGTTCCAAGTCCTAACTCCAATGGGATTTGGAAAATACATACAATAAAATAAATAAGTAAATAATATAAGTTAATCAATTAAATCAATACATAAACGGTATAACAATTGAAAGTCCTCTAGAAATATTTGCGAATTTCTTTCGACACACCCCTACATAATAATTACGCCTGCTGTTGTTTATGATTAAATTTGCGTTATGCCAGCACGGGCTCTTCCTCATAGAGCAGCCAGCCATATTACATTTAAGTTGGTAAAAAAAAAATAATTGCTTCATTAACCAATGAGCCACGCCCATGATTTTAGGGTAGCGTGGCCGAGCGGTCTAAGGCGCTGGTTTAAGGCACCAGTCTCTTCGGGGGCGTGGGTTCGAATCCCACCGCTGCCAGGGAACTTTTCTACACAATGATAAATATCACATTATATAGAGAATAACCCGGGAAGGTTTTCTAAACAACGACAACCATTATGTAGAGAATCCAAATAACATGGTAGTCTTCTAAACACTACATCACATCATTTAGGGAATAACCCAGGAAGATTTCTAAAAAATAATAAACATGACATATAGAGAAGTGTTCTAAGTAGTAGTAGTAGTAGTGGGTGGGATATGCCTTTGAAACGGCTCCCTTGCTTCTTTTATTCCTCCTTTGTTTGTGTTTGCTTGAGCTTCTTCTCTCTGAAATACCACATTTCTTTTATAAAATCTTTCCGATTCTCCACTTCCTCCCTCATTAGTACTACCAATAAGATTATATTTGCTACTAATTCCTCTTTATTTTCTTGATATGGTTGCTGCATAAAGCTATATCTATTTCTAATTTCATTGTATGCTGGACAGTAAAGTAAGAAATGTTCTAAATTTTCATTTTGTTCCTCACAGTATAAACATTTTGTATCTTCTCCTTTTATCCTATTTCTATCATTTAATCCTAGTATACCTAGTCTGGCCCTACTGATCAGCATTGTTTTTTCAGTGTTATCATACCAGATTTCTTCTCTTATGTTTTCTTTTTATTTTCTGTAGATTCTTAATGTTGACTTTTCATTCATTTCTTTCTGCCATATTTTTCTGTCCCAATTGTTTATTATTTCTCTTAACTGTTTGTCTTTAACTGCTTTCAATTTTACTTAAGTTTATATTTAGTTCTTTCATATACTCTTTTACTTGCATTATCCAGGGGTTTTTTTTTTGTTTTCATACTGATCCATTGTTATCTCATATAGGAGCCTATTTCCACCATTCTTGCAGTGTATGTTTCAGGTAGAAAAGTGTATTCTTCATATCTCTAGATTGGCAGGAAGAAAATATTGCTCTGTATACTTTATTATCTATCTTCTGCAATTCATTTATTGTTTTCTTGTCAAGTTTCATGACTTCCATTGCATACATGAATGAAGGCATCGCTAGTCCTTTCCAGTACAATTTCCTATTTTTACCCTGCTACAGCTTTTATTGATGACTGCATTAGCCATATTTGCCATCTGCTTTGCTTTAATTTGGGCCCTTTTTATTTGTTCTCTGAAGCAGTCTTTCATGTTGTTGATTGTTACTCCTAGGTATTTAATATTCTTAACTATTTTATTCCTTCTATGTGCTCCATATTCTCCACATCATCGATACTGTACCAGTCGTTTATATTATTATGTTACTCTTGTCCTTGTTTATGTTTAGGCCCACCCATTCACCGCGATTTCCATAAGGGTTTTTATTGATTTTGTTATTTCTTCTAGTGTGTGCCTAGTATTAACCCGTCGTCTGCATATAGTAGTGCCACTATCCTTATTACTTCATTTCTGAAACCTTCTGTTGTATTTTCTAATTTTTCTATTATCAGGTACGTTATTAATAGAAAGAATATTGTTGAGCTTATTAGTTACATTTAGTTCTTTTTGTTCTATATTGTTAAGGATAGGCTTGTTACATCATTTGTATATACTTTGCAACTGTATTTATTACTTCCGCATGTAGTCTGTATTTCATCATGACCTCAATGAGCTTTTTCCTATTAACTGAGTCAAATGCTTTTTGGAAGTCTATTGATAATACAAATAATGGGTCCTCCTTTCTTTTTCTGTAAGTTTTCTGTATGCAGTATTGTAAGATATATAAATTATTCGATTTCCTCTCCTTTGTGCTGTTTAAAGCCGGATTGCAGTTCATTCATTTTTCCCATATATTTCTAATATGTTTTTCTATTTGGTTCTCAGGATCCCCATGAAGATTTTATATGATGCATTTGTTAGAGCAATTGGCCTTAGATCTTTGACTGTGGGGTTTTGTTTTTTGGGCGTGAGTGTTGTTTTTTACTTAAACCAGCTTTTCTGCGTTTTCCTGCCCTTCAGTATTTCATTAAACATTCTGCAATTCTTTTTGGAGGTTGTTACTTTGTAAGAGTAATTTGAACAGTACTGGCTTCATTCCATCTGGTCCTGGTGCTTTTTTTTGTCTTCATTTTCTCAAGTTGATTTTTTAACATCTTCTTCTGTTATGTGGATTTCTTCCATGGGTCTAATCTCTGTCTCTGTTTGGTCATAACACCTCCCATGCATATGTTCTCTTAAAGTATATGGCATTTCATCTGCTGTCCTAATCTTTTCACTATTGCTTCCATGTCATGTTTGTACTGTCTTTTCTTGCTTTCATTCCATATCTCTCCTTATTTTGTTTTCTTCTTTTTGGTATAATTGTTTCCCAGAATTTTACCAGCTCTTTCCCTAGGGTTTCGTCCTTCATCTCTTGCTTATTTTCATCGAATATTCTTATCCATTCTTTTTCTGATGTGGTCTTTCCTCTCAGCATGTCTATATATTCCCAGATTTTCCTGTGTCTGTTTTTATCATTCATTATCTCATTTCTAATCTTTTCTTCATATTCTTCATATGCTTTCTTTATTATTATCTGTACTTTTTGTTTTTGTTTAAGATATGCTTCTTCATAGTATCTTCTTTCTTCTATACTTGTGGCTTTCCTTGTAAATTTGTTATATACCCTTCTTTGGCTTATTTCTTTCTTTGTTTCTTTCTGACCCATACTGGTTCTATTTCTTCTTGCTTTTTCTGTCTTTAACCTTCTTTTGATTATCTTCTCTAAGTTATTTGTTTTTGCTTCACTCATTGTTTCTTCCAACTGGGTTAGATCTCCTTTTCTGTCTTGTTGGCTTACTTTATACTCTATATATTTAAGGTATTTTCTGGTAGACTCTTCTGTAACTTTCAAATATTTGATTTCTATGTTTCATTTCTGAATGTTTTCCTACTTTAGTGTTTCATTTTGAATTGTACCTTTATGAGGTGATGATCTGATAGATCATATTCATATTTTCCCTCGTCTATCTCCATACATTCATATTTTTTATACATATTTTGGTTGACTAGGGCAAAGTCTATGGCACTGTTCTGATCTCCTCTGCTCCAGGTTATCTCTCCTTTGCAGCTGGGATCCATTTAATAGCGTTAATCATATTTTTCCATCAAGTCCCATAAATATTTTCCATTTTTGGTCAAGTTCTTGTGTCCCTAGGAAACCTAAATGCCCATTGAAATCCCCAAGGACACTATCATAGGCAGGTCTGTGGATTTTTCTATGGCTACATGTAAGGCGCTTATTATTCGTTTATTTCTTTCTTTATCACTAGTTGACATGTAGACCAGAAATATGTTGAATATTGTTGTTCTAATAATTAACCAACCTTTACTATAAGAATGCTTCTGTTCCGACTTTTCTTTTTCTATCTGGATCTCTCCTTTGTTTCTGTACATTATTAGTAGGCCTCTCCTTTGGTGTCATCTTCATCTCTCATTGAGTCTACCACTCTGATGCTTGTTGGGAATAGTAATTTTTGCTGTTTAAGGTGTGTTTCTGTGATGCACATAATTGTGTTTTCTTTTGTTATCTCCACTAGCTCGATTATTTTTGCTTTTGTCAGTCCTTGGGTGTTTATAAGCTTTATTTCAAGATTTATTGATATATCTTCTGTCTTGCTGCTTATTTTTTCGCTTTCTCTATTTACAAAATTGCTTCTACCATCTAACCCTTTATCTATCTTTTGCAAACCACTTTTTTCTTCTAGGTCTAATAGTCTAAGATTGTTACTAAAGTTACTTCCTACACCTACCTGCCCTAAACTAATTTCCCTTCTACTTCCTCCCTCAGAGCTCTTAACATTACTACTAGATATTCTATTTTCTCCTAAATCTAATTTATTTACACTCCTAAAAATATTATTACTCCCTATCTCTAAATTATTTACAATTCTATCTACTTTACATTTCCCTACCTCTAACTCATTTACACTTCTAACAATTCTTTTGTTTCTATCTATATTCCTCTGGACTTCCTTTTTAGAGCATTCTAGTCGTCTGAAAGTTTTCTCTTCTCTTCAGCTCTCCCTTACTTATGAACCATCCTTCCTCTTTGTTATCCTGCTTTTCTTTAATTCGGATCTTAATATGCTATCTTTTTCTCTTTCTTTAGCAGTCATGTCTGGAACTATAGATATTTTTTTGTAAATATCCTTCTTTGCATTCCTTAGAAATTGAAAAATTGTGTTATCGACAAGTCCTACCTTCTGCCATACTGTTACAGTACACAAAGAATCACAACTGAGCCATTATGCAAAAGTTATATCAGAAGTATGAGACACCATGCTATATCTATAGGAGAAATATGTGCACCATTATGAAATGTTTATGGCAGTTCTAGGCGTTATAACAAAAATCATAGGTACTGCATTTCTAGTAATATATTTCTGCGGGTGTTCCATTTCTTATAAATTTAAAAAAAATTAAAATGTAAATAAATTAGTTTTAATAAATGCGGCGTGCTTGAGAGAGAGAGAGAGAGAGAGAGAGAGAGAGAGAGAGAGACGAGAGAGAGAGAGAGAGCAATGAACGTGTCAGCCGTTTTGACTCGTTCGCTATTGGAAATAAATGCCTACAGTGTCACGTGACCTAGCGTTCCACAACATGCAAGGGGCCACAAAAGTCGAGAGGCACGCGTGACCTCATATATCAATTCTGTTGTATTCGAGTTACATGCGTGTTTACAGTGATCCACCTCAAAAATGTATGTGTATCTATACGTATATGTGTGTACATACATATATTATAGATACATACTATATATACCAAAACGGTAGAGGCCGTCAATTATCAATCTAATATATATATATATTATATATATATATATATATATATATATATATATATGTATATATGTATATATATATATATATATATAATATATATAGATTGATAATTGACGGCCTTCTACGTTTTGGTATATATAGTATGTATCTATATATGTAGTACACACATATAGTATAGATACATACATTTTTGAGGTGGACTGTAAACAGCATGTACTCGAATACAACAGATGGATATGAGTATATATATATGTATATATATGTATATATATATATATAATATATATATATATATACATATAAATATATATATATATATATATAAAAATATATATATATATATATATATATACCAAAACCAAAACGGTAGAAGCCATCCAATTATCAATCAAATTAGTAGGCATGAGGCTGCGAGCCATAAGCCTCGTTGATACGGGACTAGTTTAACAGTCGCTAATGCTAGCGACCTATGAACTACCCCTCTACTTGTCCAGTGTCAACGAAAAGTTAGTAAGCTTACCACTTGCTGGGATAGTCCGGGGTAGTGGTAAGTGAAGTTGATGTCCCGGCTACTTTTCTAGTTACTTTCACAATTATTTCTAATTTGTTTGCCAAAACGACACCTACAGCATCAATTGCTACATCCATGTCATTGGACATCTTGATGGCTACTGGCTGTAAATACTTTCTCGCAAACTACCTTAGTGTCAACACTTACTTGCCGGGTAAGTCAACTTGTAGCTAGCACTAGCGGCTACTAAACTAGCCCCGTGTCAACGAAGCTTTACGCCTTGTTCCTGACCCAAGCAAGTGTTAATAACCATTAACAGCTGTCTGAAAGGACGAAGACGAACTGTAGGCAGGACGCTTTATCAAGTTCCTATTAAACTTGAGTAGAGAGCTTCACCACTCATGTCATTAATTATACATGAAAGTGTTCGGATCAAATTAATATGATAAGTGTTTGTGTCTTTTTTTTTTCATTTGAGCCTAAATCATCTGTTACCACAATCATCTTACCAACATGCTATTTCATTTAATTATTCTGAATATGCAAGTGCAAAAACCTTTCATCTTCGATCAATTTTTATATCTCTGAAAGTGAATTGTTATTTTTCTATAGCTTCCATAAGCAACACACTTCAAACCTTCCCAATAAACATCACCACACTTAAAAAGAATCGAATTTCATCTATCGACACCGACGATAGAATCTTTCCTGTTACTTCTGTCAAGGACGTTGGTCTAAATATAAACGTCGCAATACATCATCATGCGGTTATCTGGACCGGATTACATCGACTGAGCGCACACGTTTATAATCTGCTTCGAGCAATAACAAGCTTTACCTCCAGCTATACCGACGTGGTCACAACCATGCACGGTTGCGTTAATATAATACTCTGCAAAGTTTCCATTCATACTTATATCCGTTATTCGCTATATTTAAAAGACTGGTCATTTTCATAAGAAGGAATGACAATATGTTGATACAAAACGGATCTATGATCAGCCATATCCGGAAAACAGATCATATACATAGGAATGAATCGCAAAAGATTCTACAATGATACAATAACGTATCTGATATTCACCATACTTAAAAGACGAGTAATTTACATCTGAATGAATTAATAAAATCTACAATAAGTCTAAACAAAAACACATCTGCGATTCATCTTAACTTAACGACAGGTCATTTACCTTAGAATGAATCACAATGTCTATACAAAAACGTACCTTTAATTCATTATATCTCACCACAGATGGATCATAAGTCTATACAATAACGCATCTGTAATTTGCCATTTTTGAAAGACAGATAATTTATTTAAATAATAATGAATCGAAAAAGATTCTACAATAAGTCTATGCAATAACGTATATGATATTCATCAAATCTAAAACACAGGTTATTTACAACAGGAGGAATCGCGAAAGTCTACAATAAGCCTATACAAAACCGTATCTTTGATTCATCTTAAAGATAGATCGTTTATCTAAGAATGGGTCACAATAAGTCTAGAGAAAAACGTATCTGTTATTCACCAAATATGCAAGACAGATCATTTAAATAAAAATGAATCACAAGAGTCTACAATAAACCTATACAAACACACATTTGTGATTCACCATAACTTAAGGACAAAGCATTTACATAAGAACGAATAAAAAAGGAGTCTACAGTAAGTCTTTACAAGAGCACATCCTGATATGCATCATACCTTGCAGGTACATCATTTACATGAGAATGAATCAAGAAAGTCTACAATAAGTCTATAGCAAAACAGACTCTAGAAGAAAAACCTTGTAAAAATGTTAATTCTCGTCTCGCACAACTAGAGAAGGATTAACTTTTTCAAGTCAGTTGCTAGGTTCATCTTCATTTACAAAAGGTTTATTTTCACATAAAAACAAATAATTATATAAATCCCGCCCAGTGCTTAACCCTATATTGCCCAACATGACTAATTCGTCATCTAAGTTTCTATTGGCTTTCAATGAGACAGAATAACTCTATACCCCTGTGTCAGTCATGACTAATTCGTCTACTCTTCCACTCCAAGAAAAAAGCAACTGGGAGCTGATTGGTCAAATCTGAGGAGCGCTATGCTCAGTGTAATGTTGACAATTTAGAAAATTGTGAACCTGGATTTTACTGAAAACTTTTCAAGATCATGGATGAATTATCAGATATGTCACTTGTCTCATTTATATTTTTTCTGAAAGTTTATCAGTTCTAGATCACGGAGATACAGCGTCTTCTCAATTTTTGTTGAAACAGAAATTATGAGCAATTATATATTGCTGACATTTTCGTCATGTTAGTCATATCGTTACTGTAACTGCACCCGTATGGTACACTACAATACAATAGTTGAAGTTGTTATAACTTTCTTTGACTTTGAATTTGTTCTTTTTGTTTTTTCTTATCCTTATTATTCATATAATTTTCTTTTTTCTTATCATTATTATTCATAATAAGCCTTGTATGTTCTCTCTCTCTCTCTCTCTCTCTCTCTCTCTCTCTCTCTCTCTCTCTCTCTCTCTCTCTCTCTCTCTCTCTCTCTCTCTCTCTGGCAATTACTTTTTTTTTATTATCATTCATAATACATCTTGCTTTTTTTTAGGGATTGATCCATATTTTACTCAAGAATTAGAACCAAGCAGCTTTGTAGAAAAAATACAGGAATTTTACCCATTGAGCAAGATAATGGGTTGAGTGATGAAGTTCTAATTGGTAATTTAGAGGTTATTCAGGATCAGTCTGCCCTTCCATCAACTTTCTCAAGCACTAGGAGAACTACCCAAGCTTCCCAGCCCTCAAGACGAGTTCTCTGGACTTTGAAACAGACAGCTCCCCTTCACCAGTGCCAGCTTTCATCCCTAATGATGAATGAAGCCTCAAACACCTATGACCCATGGTGTATATTTAGGACACCCGATATGGTACTTCAAGAAGTTTTTCACTCCAGGTATCTTAGATGAAATAGTTCATCAAAGTAATTTGTATGCAACACAAAGAGATGTGAACAAGCCACTTGATCTTAGTAGGGAGGAATTTGAACAATGGCTGGGATTACATATTCATTTCACTATAATTAGAACTCCTCAAACACGACTCCATTGATCTGGGGAATTGTTTGGTAGGTACAGAGATTACAACTGCCATGGTCATGAGCAGATCTAGATGGGAGACTATAAAATCAAACTACATATTCGGGATAATAATGATGAGGTAAACAATGATAAGCTTTTCCAAAGGTAAGACCATTGATAGGATCATTTGAGAAAAGTAAGTTTCAGGAACTTCCAATGAAACAGAATATCTGTATCGACGAGCAGATGGTGCCTTTCAAAGGAAAACATAGCATGAAACAGTACCTATTTAAGAAGCCCAAGGGGGGATTCAAGTTCTTTGTACTTGCAGACAGTGGGGGTCTTATTCATGATTTCATTCCTTATACAGGGTCCATTCAGCCTGTGAATAAAGCAAGGTATTTACCCAGACCCTTGATGCATCTTCAAACATAGTCTTGCACTTGGCTGAGACAATACAAAGTAACAGGATTCATCTTCTCAATTTTGGCAATTGGTTTACATCTGTTCCATTTATAAAACACCTGGCTGAAAGAGGTATCTGGTGCTGTGGAACGGTAAGGCCATGTCGGCTTCCAGGGCTAAAGTTAGTATCAGATACTGTCCTAAAGAAGAAAGGTAGAGGCACATTTGAGGAATGGAAGTCATCTGGTGATGGCAGTCAGTTAACAGCAGTCAAATGGCTTGATAATAAAGGTGTGACCTTGCTCTCCACCTTTGCTGACAGCCAACCAACTCATACTGCACAACGTTTTGACAAAAAAAATGAGGAAAGTTATAGAGATCCCACAGCAGAACATAGTAAAATTGTACAACAAGAACATGGGTGGTGTAGACCTGGCTGACTGTCTGTTATCATTGTACAGAATTCCAGTGAGATCAAAGAAATATTACCATAGACTAGTTTTTCATATGATTGACATGTGCATTTATCAAGCTTGGTTCTCTATAGAAGAGATTATGAAACAACAATGCTTTCACAGGAGAAAAGGCATTCCTTATTGTCCTTCAGAATGTCTGTGTCTGAGTCACTCATTAGGGCAGAAAAGTATGTGCCTAAAAGAGGTCGTCCATCTTCATCTAAGAAAACAGCTGATCCACCCAAGAAGAGGCGTCAACAGATGGGTCAGGTCAGACCACAGAAGGATGTGAGGTTTGACAAAGTAGGTCACTTCCCTGAAGCAAATGATCCTCGTTTGTACTGCTAGCGACTTGGTTGTAAGGGTCGTACAAACATCAGGTGCATGAAATGCAGTCAGTTTGTGCCTAAATAAAAAAATCAACTGCTTTCTGCAGTTCCATACCTAAAACAGTACGACTCTCCCCCTTTCTTTATCCCTAACACTTTCTAATGTAGAGTGAATAGGGAAAAAAATCAAGAATTTCCTTTTCTTCCATAATTTGTTTTTTAAGTTTCATATTATTATAAAAAGATATATTTATGTTTATGTAATAAAGCTATTATTCATTCCAGCTAAGAACAGCAACTTGGTTGCTTCATGTGTTCTAAAAAGTAATAAATCTAGGTACTGTATTTAATGGTAACATTTCATTCCCCTAGTGACCAACATGACTAATTAGTCACATGACTGTATTACTGTATAAATTGTTGTAAACAAAAAAAATTATTGTAAACATTAAGAAAAATTATCGGGACCTTTATCAGCTCTATAAAAGTCTAAAAAACAAAGCATAATTTTTATTACCGAAGGAAAGTATATGCGGTCCATAGGGTTAAATACATTTGCTGTGCTTCAAGTACTTGTTGTCTTCTGCGAATCTTTAGATTCTCTTTGTTTCCCTTGTCCAATTACAGTACATTTTTCGATGAGAGAGAGAGAGAGAGAGAGAGAGAGAGAGAGAGAGAGAGAGAGATTCAAATCTCCTGAGAAAAGTTGGGTTATTTGCAAGAGACAACTCAAATATTAAGTAAATCAATATATTATATATTATATACATTAAATACATACATAAATAATAATAATAATAATTATTATTATTATTATTTTTTTTTTGCTCTATCACAGTCCTCCAATTCGACTGGGTGGTATTTATAGTGTGGGGTTCCGGGTTGCATCCTGCCTCCTTAGGAGTCCATCACTTTTCTTACTATGTGTGCCGTTTGTTTCTAGGATCACACTCCTCTGCATGAGTCCTGGCGCTAACTTCAGCCTCTAGTTTTTCCAGATTCTTTTCAGGGATCTTGGGATCGTGCCTAGTGCTCCTATGATTATGGGTACGATTTCCACTGGCATATCCCATATCCTTCTTATTTCTATTTTCAGATCTTGATACTTATCCACCCTTTCTTTCTCTTCAACTCTGGTATCCCATGGTATTGCGACATCAATGAGTGATACTTTCTTCTTGACTTTGTCAATCAACGTCACGTCTGGTCTGTTTGCAGTATCACCCTATCCGTTCTGATACCATAGTCCAGAGGATCTTTGCCTGATCATTTTCTATCACTCCCTCAGTTGGTGCTCGTACCACTTATTACTGCAAGGTAGCTGATGTTTCTTGCACAGGCTCCAGTGGAGGGCTTTTGCCAATGAATCCATGCCTCTTTTTGTACTGGTTCTGTGCAAGTGCCAGGCATTCGCTTGCTATGAGGTGATTGGTTTCATTTTTCGTATTGCACTTCCTACATATGGGAGAGATGTTATTTCCGTCTATCGTTCTTTGAATATATCTGGTTCTTAGGGCCTGATCTTGTGCCGCTGTTATCATTCCTTCAGTTTCCTTCTTTAGCTCTCCCCTCTGTAGCCATTGCCATGTGTCATCGCTGGCTAGTTCTTTAGTCTGTCTCATGTATTGTCCGTGCATTGGTTTGTTGTGCCAGTCCTCTGTTCTGTCTGTCTTTCTCCTGTCTCTGTATATTTCTGGGTCTTCGTCTACTTTTATTAGTCCTTCTTCCCATGCACTCTTTAGCCACTCGTCTTCACTGGTTTCAGATATTGCCCAGTGCTCTGTTTTCGATGTTGACGCAGTCGTCTATACTTAGTAGTCCTCTCCCTCCTTCCTTTCGTGTTATGTATAGTCTGTCCGTATTTGCTCTTGGGTGTAGTGCTTTGTGTATTGTCATATGTTTTCCTGGTTTTCTGATCTATGCTGCGGAGTTCTGCCTTCGTCCATTTCCACTATTCCTGCGCTGTATCTGATTACTGGCACTTTGGCCCATGTGTTTATGGCTTTTATCACAAAAAAAATTTCCGGCGTTGAGTTTTGACTTGATTATCGCCTTGAGTCTCTGTATATATTCTTTCCTGATCGTGTCCTTCATCTCTTGGTGTTTTATATCCCCTCCTTCCATTATTCCCCGGTATTGTATCCTGCCTCATCTATGTGTTTTTGATGTTGCTCCCATCTGGTAGCTTTATCCCTTCAGTTCTCGTTACTTTGCCTTTTTTGAATGTTGACTAAGGCGCATTTTTCAATTCCAAACTCCATCCTGATGTCCCCAGATACAATCCTTACAGTCTGGATTAGGGTATCTATTTCCTTGATGCTCTTACCATACAGCTTGATGTCGTCCATGAACATCAGATGGTTGATTCTGTTGCCTCTTTTCTTGAGTTGGTACCCGGCATCCATCTTCTGTAGTACTTTTGTCATGGGAATCATGGCTAATACGAAGAGTAGTGGGGACAGTGAGTCGCCCTGGAAGATCCCTCTCCTGATATTAACCTCTGCTAGTCTTATTCCAGAGCTTGTAAGTATTGTATTCCAGTTGCGCATTGTATTTTTGAGGAAGCTGATGGTGTTTTCCTCTGCCCCATATATTTTCAGGCATTCTATTAGCCATGCGTGTGGTATCATTATT
>NC_061091.1:20235787-20240787 GCF_015104395.2 Macrobrachium nipponense
AGAAGGAAAACCTCGTAATTCCACATTGAAACAAATTATTGTTAGGGGAGGGTGGGAATTAAGATGGAAGAAACAGAATATGAACGGAAGTACAGTAAGAGGAATGAGAGAGTTGCAGCTAGGGTCCAAAAGGACGCTGCAACGAACTTAGGTAATGCATACGGTGCAACGTATGAGGTGCCCTGACGGCACTACCTCCGTTAGGGGTCTTCTCACAAAAGATAAAAAATCACAAAAGAATAAAATACAAAAAACGATTCAGTTTTCTCTCCGATTAAAACGACAGAACGAACCGAAAGCTAACCATGGTAGGGAAGAGGTATGTGACAAATGACGAGGCACCCTGAAATGATGGACAGACAAACTGACAAGTAACAGACAATATTTTGGAATGCTGCTCAGATTCACGGCAACATTTCGGGAAAAAATAAAACGGAATTGTCGTCCATATTTCCATATTTATCAGGATACAATGAGCCCTTTTTGTTTTGTCAACAGCGGGAAAGCCAAAACTATTAGCATACTATTTTGCCATTTCTCTCTCTCTCTCTCTCTCTCTCTCTCTCTCTCTCTCTCTCTCTCTCTCTCTCTCTCTCTCTCACACACACACACACAAATAGTACAGCGTAATCTCTCTCTCTCTCTCTCTCTCTCTCTCTCTCTCTCTCTCTCTCTCTCTGTGTGTGTGTGTGTGTGTGTGTGTGTGTGTGTGTGTGTAAAAACAATATACCACACACGCTGCTAAAGACAAAGGCTACACACAACTAATTAAAATAGTACCACCGAAACATACCTATGAATAATTATCTGTCAATCACCCAACGATTATACGCCACTATTTTCATCTCCAGCTTCAGAGTGCAGTGAAAATGAAAATCCCCCAAAAGGGTAATGCCAACAAAACCAACTTTATTCCCAATAAATGTCTGAAACGTCCAAAGCTTTCCATGGAAAATATTTTAAATTGTGCCGAGACCAACGTACGATCTGGCATAACTCCCATTTCACTGAAGTGTGAAAATACAGTCAACTGCAGTACCTCCCCAATAAATTTAGTAAACTACAGTACTCTCGATAAATTCAGTAAACTACAGTACTTCCCCAATAAATTTAGTAAAATACAGTACCTCTCTATAAATTCAGTAAACTACAGTACTACCCCAATAAATTTAGTAAACTACAAAAATTCAGTAAACTATAGTACTTATACAGTAAATTCAGTTAACTCCAGTACATCCCCAATACATTCAGTCAACTCCAGTACATCCCCAATAAGTTCAGTCAACTCTAGTACATCCCCAATAAATTCAGTCAACTCCAGTACATCCCCAATAAATTCAGTCAACTCCAGAATCTCCCGAAAAAAATTTCGTCAACTACAGTATCTCCCCGAAAATTCAGTAATCTGCAGTACCTCCCTAATAAATTCAAAGAGAGAATGAGGTACCACAGCAGAGGGGAAAAATAATGAAAATAATAACTTATGTCAACGGGTAATTACTATTATAAGGACCGCACTGAAAATGTGATAGATCGGTTAGATTGATTGATGAAAACATTCTTGTTAATTGTGTAATTTGTAGCAAAATTAAAATTAAGCTGAATCATTTAATTCCAATAATGACAACAATTTTAAATAAAAAATAAATATTTGAGAAAACACCAGGAAGTACTGCTAAACCTATTTCGCTTTCAAATCTTTTTGTGTGTGTGTGTGTGTGTGTGTGTGTGTGTGAGTACGCAATAATAATCCTCGAAACGCTTCATGTAGTAGATATGTATATATATTCATGAAATTATTATGGTCACAGCAGAACGAACAAACAACGCAACTGTCGATTCATTTTCACCGACCTTTCGTAACTCTCCTTTCAGATGCAAATTCTCTCGATTGATGTGAATGGATCGCATTTTTGTTGTTGCTGGATCGGAATGGAATGGAATATAAAATTTAGGCCAAAGGCTAAGCGCTGGGACCCATGTGGCAAATTGAGAGCAGAAAGGTTCTAAAAGTGTAACAGGAGGAAAACCTCGCAATTGCCTTATGAAACAATTGTTAGCAGAGGGTGGAAAGTCAGTCACATGGAAGGGAGAGAGACTATGACCGGAGGTACAGTATAAGGAATCAAAGGGGTTGTAGCTAAGGGCCGAAGGGACGCAGAAACGAACCTTAAACGATCGATGCCTACAGTGTACCGCGTGAGGTGCACTGGCGGTAATAGCCCCTAAGGAGTTTCTGGCTCTATTATTGAAGTTTGATGATTTCATACTTCTGCGATGGCATTGTGTATCTTCGCTGTGATTGCAAAGAACTTTAATTTAGTGACTATCTCTTCAACGACTTATATTCGTCGCTATTGCTCTGTATATGATCCTTATCATCACTGACCAGTTGCAAAATGTTTGAAAATGAAAATGAAAACAATCAGCTTCCAAACAAAACTATGAACTTAATTAACTTTTTGAAAACATTTCACATATTTAAATTTATGCATTTACGCAGCATCCAATATTCTGTAATGAGATACGTCAGGTCTTTCTCGAGTACATTTTTAAGTAAAGTAGCAAAATATCAAAGTAATCTCTCGATTTCTTTATCACAAATACCATCTTAAAAAATGGAAAATCTTTAGCGAGTACGTGATAAAATACTCTTCTCAATTCTCAGTTCAAGAGAGAGAGAGAGAGAGAGGAGAGAGAGAGAGAGAGAGAGAGAGAGTAATGACTTGTGAAATGGGAGACTTCTCGCATCTAAAATGAACGATCCGATTTCTATATCATTTGACCATATTTTCACACTAATGAAAGTAACATTTAAGATGCCATATGCACATTCTACATTACAGCTTTTAGAAGAAATATTCAAGACAGGATGAGGTATGAATTTTCCTACTCTAAACGTTAAGGAATGTAACTGGGATTTGCAAAATATATTTTTGGCTAGTACATTAGTTTTACATTAGATCTTGGAATTTACGACATTCTAAAAATATATTTTATGTACATACACGCCCGCGCGCGCAAGCAACTCCTATATAAAGGACGTGACGTTATACCCCACTTAACAGTACGTACAAACCTCCGTTTGTAGTCCAGATACCCTATAACAATATATTCACCCATTCGTACAATGGCCGTTTCATCTCTCTCTCTCTCTCTCTCTCTCTCTCTCTCTCTCTCTCTCTCTCTCTCCCTTCAGCTCTCTCTCGCTCTCGTCTCTTCTCTCCCTCCCATCTCTCTCTCCTCTTTCTCTCTCTCTCTCTTCTCTCATCTTGGCAAAGGAAGCCCGACTTTGTTACTCTGTGCCAGATACTGTAGGCCTATCCTCGTACCGAAGTAGGCCTACGAGCCTCAGGCAGCAGTTTCCCTTATGTAGGTCAATTTCTTTTTATTTCTTCTTCTGGTGCTGTTCCCCTTATCACCTTCCCCTCGTGGCAATATTAACCCCCACCCCCCACCCTCTCTCTCTCTCTCTCTCTCTTAGAACCGGCTTTGTGATGATAAATCTGGATAATGTCCAATCAGTATCTCTCTCTCTCTCTCTTCTCTCTCTCTCTCTCTCTCTCTCTCCTTTCGTTATCCAGCATGCTAGTACCCTACGACCTGCCACCTTGGCGTCTTTGTCCTGTTTGTGAATATGAGCACGCACGCAAGAGAGCATGCGTTAGTGCATATTCACAGTATTTACAAATCACAGAGAATTTCCCTTGAAAGGTTAGGAGAAATACTTCACAGCACTAGGCATTTATTTACACAGGCGGCAAAACATTAAATACCATATAAATTCTGCGCCTTTAACCGGTATCGCGTAAGATCTAGGGCTCCTTCCGTACAGCTTTACATTTTTTATGCGCGCGCGCGCGCACACACACACACACACACACACACACACACACACACACACACATATATATATATATATATATATGATAGATAGATAGATAGATAGATATAGTGTGTGATCTTGCCTACTAGGGAATATAAATGGAGGTTTCCGCGTACTGTGTGTGTGTGTATATATATATATATATATATATATATATATATATATATATATATATATATATATATTATGTATATAATTATTATATATATCTATAATATAGGATGCATCGTACAAGTGAACTGATGCTTTTCTCAGTCGCGTGATCAGACTGAGCATTGTTCGCCTGACAATGATTTGTAGATTATCCAGGCGGTCTTCTATGAACTTCTGCGTAGCAGAATGATAGCGAGATGTAGTTGTGAGGCGTCTCAGAATATCCCCCTGTGTGTAACAATGAAACATCTCATGGGATGTCGGGCAAATAGTCAGTCGAAAGGGGACACGCAATTCTGCTGTAGCAATACGAGCGGAAGAGCAGCAGTTTCGTGTCTCGGTGACAAAAGGCAAACAGTTTACGACGCCTCTGTTCTACGTTTGCCGTATCTTTTAGGTCGTGGCCCAGATACGGAAATTCATGCACGAATTCCAGACGATGATTTCCGAAGAAAATTTGTGGTTCTTCAATAAGCTTAAGCGATTTACATCAAGTTATTAATTTCAGTTCCCCATTAACAATTAATTGATACGGCTACTCAATTTCTTAATAACTATAATGAGAACCAGATTCAGAGCAATAAATAATTCTGCATGTGTGATATGTGCAATTCATCCTGAATTATAAATGTCAGCCATCTGCCTTTCATTAACTCCTCCAGATAGACATCACTAAAACTGCAGAACTTGTGTCCTCATATCAGCAAAAAGGAGCTAAAAGTAACTGCCTTAAAATTTTGAAGACGAGTTCTAATAAAATCTATCAAGTGTGCCCAACGAATATTTTTGATAATACCTTAACAAAACTACCGAGTCCAATATGGCGGCAGTAAAACGTGTCATGAACACGTCCGAAACTTATCGTACACATATCACAAACATCTAATGCGCAGTAGTTTGACTCGATTAGCGTAAAATCAGTTCCAAAATGGGATGATGAAGAAAATAACGTGTACAGATA
>NC_061091.1:20245787-20275787 GCF_015104395.2 Macrobrachium nipponense
TTCAAGAGTTCATAATACGAAAAACCATTTGGTATCATTATCTTATTCATTACTATCTAATATAAAATTATACTGAATACTGTCGATCCTTAAAAAACTAAAACATATCTGTGAAAACTATTGTCGAATGCAATATTACAGCTTCATTTAACAAATGAGAAAAAGTGAAAAAAAAATATTCATCAGTTATGAAGACAAAAATGGTCTTCATACGAGTATATACCATGTCCTCCAACAGTGAACATTTGGAAAAAGCCGGAGTTGTACAAGTCATGATGCTCTGATTTCAAATTATTCACAGCAATACGGAAAGAATTTCTGACTCACTTATTGCCAGATAATTGTGCTACCTGTTATCATTACTGCAATGTCCCTTTGTCTGCAATTTCAATGACCAGTTAGTCTCGTATGCTTGCAATGAATCATGCAAGACCAAAAAAATATATTTTCTGTTTATAAGAAATTTACAGCGCAAGAGAACTGACATACGACTGAAAAACATGCACAAATTTAAATGAAATTTATAAACAACCGAGTAATGAACGAAAAGATCCAACGATCTGGCATATGAAATCCACATTGCAATTAAAATGAATAATCAAAATATCATCTTGAGATTCACAGAGACTGTAACACTACTAAATTCACAAGCGATTGATGAACTGACGTACTAAGCACATCGGGCCGTCATTAAACATGAATGAATGACAATAAGGGGTAACCATATCATTCCTTAAGGGAATGAAAACGATTATGCATCTATGTATGAATGAATGAAAGGCTAATGACATAAAGGCGTCTATGTATTATTTAAAAAAAAACTGCACAAGTAATAGTTAGAGAGATTGGAGAGCCAAATGAAAGAAAAAAAGGGAAAAAAAAAAGACGATATAAAAGCAAAAGGTTGTAGGAGTACCAGTTAGAGAGACTGGACAGCAAGCTGGAAGAATGTGTGAACCCTCCCCCATTCCCCCAACCCTTTTGCACAAGTAAGAGTTCAGGAGATTGGACAAGATGAAGATGAATGTATCATCCAAGACGAAAAACTTCATTTACGTCACAACTTGACGTCAGCAATAATAGATGGAACTGTCTGGGTGCGTTTCCTTGCCCTTCAGGATAGTAAATGTTAAGTAAATGCTATGTTACGTCATTTAATTATAACAGAAAATGCCGTGCGTTACTTGAGCGCATAGCGCTAACTTTTTGCGCGCCACTAATGGGCGCAGTCTAAAGTGGGATGTTCGCGGATGGTGTGTACTGTGTCTTCACTGATAGTGTATTCTGCTGCGTTTATACAGTATATGTTTTATTCTGTGTGCATTACTGATATACTGCAAGCTGTGGTACGCAAAAGCATAAATTATATGTTCTCTATTTTGCATCATCTAATAATTTTAAAAAATGAGTGTGAGAAATACCTGCTTCATACACTACAACGAAATATATAATTACCTTCCTGCTACAAGGGTGCATGAAGAGACAAGTACCTTTTCAGCAACAGAAAGTTCACCTCTACTACAAGGGAAGGCCTACTCATTGATACAATATTAATAACATTTACAAAGCCACTTTCTACGACTCATATATAGCATTGCAAACTTAAGGCGATGGCCCGTTAGGAGGAGCATGCCCTATGAAGCACGCCCCTTAGAGTGCATTGCAAAGAACCGTAAGTACTGCCTACAGCGCACCACTTGAAGTGCGCTTCATGTTCTCCCGTTAATCGGTTGAATCTAAGTACTTAGAGTCTTAGACCATCATTTCATTATGTCACCTTATCTGAAATACGTTGGAAATTAAAGATATATAGTAAAGTACAAATATCTAAATCTATTTTTACAGAAGATTTATTTCCCTAATGCATATTGCACAACAAAACCACCATTCATATAAAATCAAATAAAAGTGAACACCATTTTTCCCCGGCAAAATATGTATCTGACGATTGTGACCTTTGTTAAGATATCGTAATTACTCTCCCTTGTCGCTGGATTAACAAAGTGAAATAATATACAGCAAGACACGAAATTAGTGAAATAATGTATAAAGAATATGTATTTGACCAGAGACGACTTGGAGAAAACATGATGATATTTCAGCGTTAAAAAGCAAGTATATTTAGAAACAAAAAACAACAACCAGAATTTGTAAACTTGCAGAAAAAATACGACGAAGAACGGCATGTTTAAAACACGTGGCAAAACAAAATTAGAATAAACTATTCAAACCCATTAACAAAAAGTACGCCAATTAAGAGTTTCAGCTTTGTAATAAAACGCTTGAGAACGCACGTTTGCTAAAGTGTTGATGGAGAACTTGTGGAACGTACTTTGCCATGATGAAAACAGAAACCCCTTAAATAAACATTGCATTAAAAAAAAGTTTGGCAACAATTAGGAGTTGCAGACTCATGCCACAACATTTTTTTTATTTGGGGGGGGGGGTGCGCTTTCGAAGCAATTACTTCCTAAAACGTCAGAATTTACAATGAAACAACACCAGGAACGAGAGTAATTGAGGGTAAGAAGGTAACGTTTTGTTACAATTTACATTAAATTATTGCTGATAGGTGAATTCACAAGGAACATTAGAATATCATTGCCAAAGGCGCTCGAAAAAATTAGTTAACTATTATTATTATTATTCCACAGGAGATTTCCATAAAAAAACCATATTGTTGTTATAGGAACGTACCTGAATAAAATAGAAATTTAATGCAGGCAAAAAAGCCTCAACATTCGACAAACGAAGCTAGAACAGAAAACCTGCATAAATTCAAATCAACAAAAGCACTGAAATTAAAAACTTACTTACAGCACAAGTTTGAAAGTATAATGTTAAAATGCAACATTTCCATTGCAATATTTCGTAGGCTAATTTTCACACCACAGCATCATTTGGAGTTCCTTTTTAATTTGAGCTTCAGAGCAATTATAACTTATCATTAAATTCCAATAAAAATAATTCTCTTTTCTAGGAAAGCTTTCATACTCCAGGAAATAAATATAAATAAAGAAGCAATCCAAAACCATTCGTTTTAGTTGTTATTCTTAGCACTGTTTATACTTGCCTTTTCTTCTTCTTCATCTCTCGGCCTTATCAATCCCACTGTATAGCAGGGTCGGCCGCTCGAGTCAACTTTCTCCATCTATTTCGATTCCTTGCATCTTCTCCTCCAGTCCCACCTCACCACATCCATCCTTCTGATCCGCTGACGGCCCCCCACACTCCTCCTCCCCCCAATAGCTGCCATGTTCTTAGCTCTTTTGATTGGTTCCACCTCCTCTCTTCTTATTACATGGCCATAGTAGCTCAGACGCGCTTCCCTAGCCTTCTCTTCTCCTTTACTTTACATATGCCTGTTTATACCTGACTTTCTTGGGAGCCAGTTCCTCGTTGGACGAGTGGTTTATGTGCTCGCCTGCCAATTCGGTAGTCCCTGCTCTGCCAATGTGAAATCAGAGGAATTTGTTTCTAGCAATTAGAAATTAATTTCTCGATATAATGTGGTTCGGATCCCACAATAAGCTGTAGGTCCCATTGCTAAGTAACCAATTGGTTCGTAGCCAAAAAAAATATCTAATCCTTGGGGCCAGCCCTAGGAGAGCTGTTAATCAGCCCAGTGGTCTGGTTAAACTATGATATACTTTTTTTTTTCTAGGGCGTCAACTCGAATTCCGTCATACAGAGAATTCTTATAGCCGATAAGGTATGCGCTCGTATAGGGGAGGGGAGAGAGAGAGAGAGAGAGAGAGAGAGAGAGAGAGAGAGAGAGAGTGTCAAGGATTAAGATATCTCAAAGACTTATTAGTCTATCAGAGGAGACATCATGTGCGCACTTCTCTCTGGGAGCAGGTTTTACTATTCGTTCATTCATTGTGTCCTAATGGTCTTGTCTAGCTTCCTTTTAATCTCTTCCACACTGTTGCTGTTTGCAACTTCTGGTGGCAGTTTAAACAATGCGTCACATACCTTATATGTGAAGAAGTTCCAAAAATGAGATGTGATGTATCTCTTCAGTTCTAGGTTCCATCCAATATTTCTTGCCTGGTTTTCAATTAATGTGAAGAGGTTACTGCCTACTTTTGTTATGTCTTTCAGTATTTTGAATGTTTCTATTAATTGTCCTCGCAATCGTCGTGTTTCTAAGTCATACATGTTCCGGCTCTCTAGTCGCCTTTGGTTACCTATTTGCCAGATGGATGGAAATAACTATGAGGTTCTTGCTTGTACCCCTTCTAGTCTATTTATGTCCTTTCTTAGTGTTGGTGACCAAAATTGTACTGCATATTCAAGATGAGGTCTAACTATCGATGTGTAGAGCTGCAGCGCCGTTTCCTTGTTCCTGTATTTGAACTGCCTCTTTATGTACCCCACTAGTTTCTGTGCCTTCTTTTCTGCTTTTATGCACTGTTCTGTGGATTTTAAGTCCTTAGTAATTATAACTCTAAGGTCCTCTTCTTGTTCTACAATATTTATGTCATTCCCAAGCAGCATGTAGTTGGCATGAGGGCTGTTTGTTCATATTTGTAATACTTTACGTTTATACAAGTTGAAAGGCATTTACCATCTTTTTTACCACTCCCCAATTTTCCTTAAATCATTTCTTAAACTTTCCACTATATTTGGGTCTACTCAGGGAGAGAGAGAGAGAGAGAGAGAGAGAGAGAGAGAGAGAGAGAGAGAGAGAGAGGTGACTTTCATTACATCCAATCAATTAACTCCTCACCGAAGACTAGCCATTTATACCGAGGGTCAAGGAGAAAGGCCAAACCCAGGGATCAATTATCATGCAGTCCCGCTCTGTGCCTGATAACAGTCTCAGAAAGACCGGAATAATAACAAGAGGCTGAATCACATGAAGCTGCTATAAAATCATAATCTTCTTTTGACCCCTTGTTCATACCATAACCGTTGCAATTCGTTAAAACTTTTATCGAGGAACATAATTACATTTCAAATTGTAATAGTTGAAGAAATGCGATAGAAAAAAAAAACGTCATAAACACACTTTTACTGAGGTATATGATTAAATTTCAATTCAAATAAATATAAATGTAAAACGATACGGTAAAAATGAAAACGTTTGTCTTCCTCAAAGTAACTTTTTTTTCTAATTTTACCGATAAACATGAGTAAATTTCAAATCTGGCATTATGTAAACAACAGCAGGGTAAAGAGATACGACAGAAATCAAGACATGTATGTGCGTGTATATATATATATATAATATATATATATATATAATATATATATATATATATATAAGAGATACACAGAAATCAGACATGTATGTGTAGTATATATATATATATATATAATAATATATATATATATATATATATATATTACAATAACAATATAAATGCAAAATATCAAGAGGTGCTACATTTTCACACTGAAATCCATTCTCAGATAGCTTTGCATGTTCAATTTTTAGCTAATTTTGATGAACTCAACTGTAAGAGAGCAACTATAACCTAAAAACAATTCGAAGAAATCTGCATATGTTCAATTTTAACCTTAAACTACTTCGAATTTTCATTTTTAAAGTAATGTTAATTCGGAGACAACTTAGTAATATAACTGTGAAGTATACTAGTCTTCCTCTTGCCTATCTCATGCTCTTTACTACATTTATTATCATTATATTATCATCATTATTCCTTTTGAGCAAAAATTCATATTAAACGAGCATAAAAAAGGCAAAGTTCCACAGAATGCAATGCCAGTGTACAATAAAGAGAAAGGCAATAAGAACATAACACCATATATAGTAAAGCAAGTCAAGCAACCTAATGCAACTGTACAAGGCGCCTTAAAGCAGTATTAAATAGGACTATCATCACCATATTCAATTATGTATACGAGTATTCAAAAGTAAAAATATGTTCCACGCATGTTTTGAAGATTATATATATACAGAAAGGTATTTACTATGCGGCAGAGTATCAAGAAAGACAAAAAGAGGCAAAGAACCAAGAAAGAAATTCCACTAACAAGAAAGAGAAAGGAAATTATATCTCGAAACAGTTGTTTGAATTGGAGGAAGAAAACATTTCAAGAAAGTCAGCTGCACCATCGCGTCCATATCGATAACCTACGGTCTACTCTTACCTCTTGATTACTTCTTATTTATCTACTATATGACTCTTACTTTCATTTGGTAACAGTGAGGGGTTTACCACCTCTTCCGAGATGATCCAGGTTCTGAATATGAAACTCTAATACGTACGTCATAGGTTGTGTGACCTTCCGTCTTATATGGCAGGAGGGAAAGTGAGGAACGTATGACGAAAAACCACAGTCCATGGCTATCTCTCTAAAGCCACGTACGAAATCGCTTGCGAGCAACAAGATATACGAATAATACCCTCACTACGAAACGGTAACAATAAAGAAGAAAAAAATTAAGATTTGTGTAAAGCAGAGCAGAGTATACCTCATAGACTATATACGTGTGTAAAATTCAAGCAGAAGAAAAAAAATAATGAAAAAGTAAGTTCGTACATTTCAAATCAAACCAACAAATTCAAAAGCAAAACAAATGAATCACCTCTACAGAATGCCCACTGACACTCTAGAAGACTAACTAACAGCAATTACTCGAAGCGAAATCGTACTTCCCACTTCAACACACGAGAGGCAGCCGGCAGGTAAATACCATAAGATCGTAGCGAGCCAGCATCCAGTATAGCTAGCGCATAGGAACAGTCAATAATAAAGCGATCAGGTAACATATATAAATACACTCGACCTTTGGCATTACGGAAAACTCATTAGGCAGGATTTACCTGAAGGGACTCTCCAGCTAAAGGTTAATAGAGAGCGTGGACTTGGGAATCTAGGGTAAATAGTAAATGCTTCACTTGCGATGTAAGTCATGGCCCGGATTCACTGAAAGGGCTTCAAGTGAGATACAGACGAGTACAGGAAAAATAAAGTTATCGAATCCTTAGACTGTCTTAAAGGGTGTGGAAAGACCGCAAGACATATGACGCATTAACTACATGTGACATTAATAATATCATGAAATTCAACCGAATGGATATCAATAAATCCAACTATAATTGCAAATGTTTACATATGGATTTAAACCATCAGAGAAAGATACGACAGCAAAAACCAAACAATGCTCTTCGAAAATGCGAAAAAGCATTTAGCAACAATAAAAGTCCACCCAAGAGAGAAATTAATCATCGGATACAAAATGTTAAATTTTCTAGATAACAATAAGAAGAAACATAGGGTACCAAGAAAACGCTGACTATATCAACGGATAATGAATAAAAATTCACGAAAAAAAGATAGCGTAATGAAAACAACAAAAAGTTCAAAGTAAGCACACAAGGGTCAGTTAGTCCTGGATTTCATTTCCAGATCTGACTTGTTACTCCCAAGGCTTTAGTTGAAAGGGAAAGGAAGCAACTAAATAACTTGATCATTCCTTGAACGACGGGAACGGGTATTGGGAGCTGTTAAGGGGACTTAGGCTCTCGATTATAAGCCTTTTAATGCCAGGAGGAGGAGGAGGAGGAGGAGGAGGAGGAGGAGGAGGAGGAGGAGGATTTAGGAAAGGGATACGGTTATTGGAGGAGGGTATTAACTCGGGAGAGAGTAACAAGAGGAATAGGGTTTGATGAGCTGGGACGGGCGTTTCAGATGCGTTTGGTTATTGTCATAGCATTTAGGAAAATAGTTTTTAGTGGGAGTGTTGCAGCCATTAGTAGGTTTTTAATATTGAAAGGGGGCTTGCGTTGACTGCTCAAAGTAATCTTATCCAACTCACTCTCTCTAAGGATTTTGACGAGGCAAATTTGAAGATGGAAACATTGAAACAAGACCCACTACAAAGGAATGAATCTTTTAAATCGCCAATTGTCACCGCTGTACGCATGCCTCTCTCTCTCTCTCTCTCTCTCTCTCTCTCTCTCTCTCTCTCTCTCTCTCTCCTGGCATTTTTATACAAAATGAAATATTAAACCACAAATAACCCATTAATCTGATGGGTCATTTGTGAGTTAATTTTGAATATATATAATTAGATCTGGAACGAGACTGGTTAATGAGGATAACTGAGGTCCAATGTATTTAACGGAACAACAATGTTAGCAAACAATGGCCCATATTTGATCCTTAGACGCTGCCTTTGAAGTCAACTAGAACAAACCTATCAATTGCATAAATGCAATTAAAACTAATGATTCTAATAATCAACTATTAGTAGTTTTAGCAATTATAAGGAAAATGGCTGAAGTTTCATATAGAGATGAGATGATGAAACAAAGGCGATGGTTTGGACATGCCCATAGCACAACCCCTGGGAGAACGGGACCAGAGCCGTATATATACGACTCTGAACGGGACGTGCTAGTGTCAGCTGGAAGAGGGGAGGCTATATGTGGAGATCAGTGGAAGACAAAGCACGGGAATTCAAAAGGGTCTTTGTGTCATGAGGTGTTGGAGACTATGATGACGAATAGTAATATGCTCCTCAAACGGAACCCACCTTAGAAATAAGTAATTTCCTTCCGTGTATTACTTTTTCCACATTCTAAACGCTTATAATAATAATAATAATAATAATAATAATAATAATAAAATAATAATAATAATAATAATAATAATAATATAATTTTTTATGGTTTATCACAGTACTCCACTTCGACTGGTAGTATTTATAGTGTGGGGTTCCGGTTGCATCCTGTCCTTGGGAGTCCATCACTCTTCTTACTATGTGCGCCGTTTCTAGGATCAACACTCTTCTGCATGAGTCCTGGAGCTACTTCAGCCTCTAGTTTTTCCAGATTCCTTTTCAGGGAGGTCTTGGGATCGTGCCTAGTGTTCCTATGATCATGGGTACAATTTCCACTGGCATATCCCATATCCTTCTTATTTGCTCTTGGGTGTAGTGCTTTGTGTACTGTCATATGTTACCTGGTTTTCTGATCTATGCTGCGGAGTTCTGTCTTCGTCCATTCCACTATTCCTGCGCTGTATCTGATTATACTGGCACTGCCCATGTGTTTATGGCTTTTATCATATTTCCGGCGTTGAGTTTGACTTGAGTATCGCCCTTGAGTCTCTGCATATATTCTTTCCTGATCGTGTCCTTCATCTCTTGGTGTTTTATATCCTCGTCCTTCCATTATTCCCAGGTATTTGTATCCTGTCTCATCTATGTGTTTGATGTTGCTCCCATCTGCTTACTTTGCCCTTTTGTATGTTGACTAAGGCGCATTTTTCTATTCCAAACTCCATCCTGATGTCCCAGATACAATCCTTACAGTCTGGATTAGGTATCTATTTCCTTGAATGCTCTTACCATACAGCTTGATGTCGTCCATGAACATCAGATAGTTGATTCTGTTGTTTTAATTATTATTATTATTATTATTATTATTATTATTATTATTATTATTATTATTATTATTATTATTATTCAGAAGATGAAACCTATTCATGTGGAAAAAACCAAACAGGGGCCACTGGCTTGAAATTCAAGCTTCCAAAGAATATGATGTTCATTTGAATGTCAGAAGGTAATGGAAAATACACAAAGAAGAGATCAGTTATTTGAAAAGGAAAAATTTATGAACAAATTAACAGATAAATAGATCAAAATGTAAATAATTTATAAAGCACAAAGAGGCGGAGAAAGTGAGAAGATAATGCAATTTTAACTTTCCTGTATGTACACGATGGCCATCGTCATTATATATAAGGAAAAAGTTAGTTACACTTTCATCACAGGAGTCATAAACAGCTTAAACAGCCTGGTTGTAATAATATTTTAATATGCTGACCTGGTTTTCGAAAACGAACCCAAGCACGGAAAATGCACATAGCTAATTATGTAATCTGAAACTACATTATCAAGCAACCTTGACAGATGAAAGTTTTACTTCAATCTCTTCGTTTTTTCCTGTCAAAAATCCACATTTTTTTTCTGGATGACTCTTTTCAGTATTTATCAATAACATAACACGGATGACTCTTTTCAGTATTTATCAATAACATAACACTTAATTGAGAAATAGGTTTCTACGAAAGAAAAGACAAAGAAAAGACAAAACAAAAGTAAACAAAATAACTGATAACAAACGCAAATAACCTTTATCATAAAGCATACACACAACAATAATATTTAATATCAATATCTTACCACCAAATTCAAATCAAACAAAACGAGGTACCAGAAGGATACAGACAGATATATCAGAAATACTAGACAAACTATAATTGAAAGTCATTGAACTCAATATTGGTTAGGTAAACATGAAAGAATGTCCTTAGATAATCAAGTTGATTCCGTCAATGAATATATTTATTAAGGAACAAGTGATGTCTTACAGAGAACATGAAACCATCCTTTTCATAACTTCAAATATCCTAATCTGTTACTGGTAATTTCTGAACTGAACTAAAGGCATATGCTATTTAATACAAATAATAAGTGGGGGACAATAAGAATAGTTTATCATTGATATACTGAATAAATTAAAAATCTGCAATGCTGAAAAGTTAACCCAAATAAATGCAATAGGAAAAAGTGAGGCCTTACATTGTCCAAATTTTCTAATTACACGGAGTCTGGATTTAAATTTTAATCAAATATACAATAAAAATAAAATATAAAATAAAATAAATCAAATATGAAATTAAATAAAAAATAAAATAAAATAAAAAATAAAACATGTTTTTTATAATCACCAGTACCCGACATCCAATCCCCCCTTTCACTGTGCATGAACGGTGGCACTCAAGAAATATATGCATACATTCAGTCCTTATCCCAATACATACACATAAATTCACGACGCCTTTATATAAAACCCATCCAGAATGGGTTTTTTTTTTTTTTTTTTTTTTTTTTTTTGCGAATCTTTCCCTCAATATCTTCCAGGCAGCCACTCCCATTCACAATTATAATTCTGGGAATCACAGAACGGTCCAAAATGGTACAGAGAGAGAGAGAGAGAGAGAGAGAGAGAGAGAGAGAGAGAGAGGTGATTCAAAGAATGAGGGAGAGAGAGAGATTCACAGAGACAGAAAGAGAACATGTACAAGATGCTCCTAACCCCCTCCCCACACTCACTCACACACACACACACATATATACACACACACACACAGAAGCCCTCGTTCTATTTGCCTTACACTTATCCCAGTTTCCCTTTCGGGGAAATGCCTTTGTAGAGAAGGGAAGCCGCCAAATTCGGCCTCGTTCGGCTTTCTCGCTTGTTTAGGGCAGAAAAGCGCTACAAGGCGTGAGGACCCTTCAGTGGCGAAATGCGTTCAAGGAGGGTTTGGAGACGAAACACTTAAACGCGATTAGTAAATACGCCTGTGAAAAAAAAGAAGTTCTAACCACAACTTAGGTCCCCCTATGTAAATGTCTTGCAGAAAGGATATAATATTCCACGGAACTTTCGTACTCTCGATTCAAGAACATAGAACCTTCATAGGTTATAATTTTATTCATCAGTAGCATATGAAATTATTCACAAATTCTCTATGGTTTAAGTTTATTCACCAATAGCTTATAGAATTATTCACAAATTCTCTAGGTTATAAATTTATTCACCAATAGCATATGAAAATATTTACAAATTCTCTAAGGTTGTAAGTTTATTCACCAATAGCTTATGGAATTATTCACAAATTCTCTAGGTTATAATTTTATTCACCAATAGCATATGAAAATATTCACAAATTCTCTAAAGTTATAATTTTATTCACTATTAACATATGGAATTATTCACAAATTCTCTAAGGTTATGGAAATATTCATATTTTCTCTATTGGAATCGAACTGAAAGGCCACGTAATCAACCAGGCAGTCTACTCGTAGTCATTCAGACTGAAATGCGTGAATGCATTCGCTCCATCCCATTTACATAATAAATGTCTATCTGTATATGAACTCTATCTCAAAGTAACTTCTGAGAATCGGAGGGGTTACCCCTTATGAAACCACCCCCTCATACGTGAAGACGTGTATATATGTATGTATATACGCGTGTATTTACATATATGTATGTATTATATGTATTTATATATAATATATAATATTTATATTTATATAATATAATATATATTAATATATATATACATATATATATATATAGTATATATATATATATATATATGAGAGAGAGAGAGAGAGACGTAGCACGCACACATACACACACGCTGATACATAAATGCACGAGTCTAAACTATACACATAAATACCAGGACGAAGGCAGAAACATGATTGACAAAATCCGTCTGATTAAAAAATATATAATCCTGCATTTAAATCAAGTAACATAATCACACAGCAGTTCAATATTAGGTAGCGAGAATTTCTACTTTTTTTTTTCTAAGGATTGCGAACATATAATTTTTTTTTTCCTATAAAATTTGACACTGCAAGATTTTTCTTCGCCAAGAATTTCAAACACAAATATTCCTCGAAAAAAAAATCAGAAATGCAAGCTTTTTTTTTTCTTATTTTTTAGACTACAAACAGAAAATATAAAAATGCTGCAAAACAGACTTCGGGATTTTCACTTAAAATTTTGTTCCGTATCATGTACACCTGACAAAAAAGAAATTAACAAAACACAAAGGCTAAAAAAACATTTCGTCTGCCAGAACTTCCAAAAATCTCTGATACTTTCATCGGAAAGTTAACCGTCCAACACGACATAAGAATAAAAAGATGCATTTCAAATGGCAACACCTGTTCGAATGTGTTTCAGGTAGACTCTTGTGTTCCCCTGCCATCCACCCACTAATCCTATCCCCCCCCCCCCCCACCCCCCCCCCCCCCCCCCCCTATTCCCCGTCCATCACCTCGCCCCCACAAAAAAGAGCAAAGGGAAGAGAAAGAGGACTGGAATAGACTGCATGGAATTAATTTTTTTTTTTTTTGTGAAGGGGACATGAAGCTCAGTAAGAGAAAACAATGGTCACATAAGGAGAATAGAAAGATCATGTTGGATTACAAAAGAAAGAACAAAAGGAATGGGTAACAATAAAATCCTTATATGAAATTATATGGATAATAGCAAGATCAATGTATTAATAAATTCCGAATACATTTGACAGTGCAAATATGGGAGGATAGAAAATTAAGTGTTATTTGTTTATTCAGAAATAACTAAAAACTGAACAGCTCGCACCACATGAGAGAGAGAGAGAGAGAGTTACAAGGATTATGATGTCTCAAAGACTTATTAGTCCATCCGAGGAGATATCGTGTGCTAACTTGTCTCTAGGAGCAGGTTTTACTGTTCATTCACAGTGTCCTAATGATTTTGTCTAGCTTTCTTTTAGAGAGAGAGAGAGAGAGAGAGAGAGAGAGAGAGAGAGGAGAGAGAGCACATTATATTCATTTCCGTGATACAAGTAAAACTACAAAAACAGAAAAATGGCAGGGATCACAACAACTGTGTGAAGTTACTGGACAACCAAAATCAGCTGGTTAGGAGAAGTGGCCAGGTGTGCTGGGATGTGACTAGTGTACTAATAGAAATAAATAATAAAAAAAAAAACTTCGCCTGATGATAATTCACGGTCTTAATAATATTAGTAATTAATGATAGAATAACACACCCGAAGCAGTTTCCCTACCCTTAATATATAAAGGTAGTGTATTCATATATCTACTTATCCACTTATTTATTTATTAACTATATTTATATATTTATTTATATACATATTTCTCCAACACACCTAAAGCATTTTCCCTATCCTTAATATATTAAAGGGAGTGTATTCATATATCTAATTACCCATTTATTTGTTTATTAACTAAATAAATTCATTATATACGCCTATTTATCTATCTACCTATTCATTTATTTCAATAACGTCAACAACTTCAGCACCATAAGGGTCAATTAAATACATCAAGCAATATTTATTCAATTACTTACGAATAAAGAAGAAATGGAATGTATCAAACAAGATCTCATTTCAATCACCAATTTTGTATGTAAGAGCCATCCAACAGAAAGATAGTTAAGAAAGAAAAACGAAAGAGAGAGAGAGAGAGAGAGAGAGAGAGAGAGAGAGAGAGAGAGAGAGATTCTCTGCTTTTCAAGTCAGAACAATACTAGAATGATCAAACACCAATTTTCTGTTTCACAATCCCCCCCCCCCCCCTTCCAACATCCCACCATGCTTGCAAAAGCAAGCCTCTCAAGCGCCCCCCCGCCCCCCACCCTCTCTTTCTCTCTCCAAGATCTCTCTCTCTCTCTCAATCTCTCTGCTCTCTCTCTCTCTCTCTCTCTCTCTCTCTCAAAACCAATCGAGGGGGATGGGGCATCTTTGTCCATCTCCAAAATGTCATTGCCGTAGCGTTCATTGGAGACCACCCTGTTTAATTTCCTTTCCATTTCGTCAGTTGAAGGACACTTATTGGATTTCGGGAAGCCTTGCACACGAACGCACGCACGTACGCACGCGCCCGCACAAACACACATACACACGCGCACAAGCAAGCAAGCGCACACGCTCGGGATCCCACCATCCACAATAGTTGTCCGCATAATCACCTCCATGACATTAGCATGTGTGCTTTTGACGGCGAATTTCCCGTCCGTTTTCAACTCCTCGTGAAGTGTCAGATGCCAAACCGATTATTCGCTGATACTGGTGGATGATTACAAACGTACTCTAACCCTAGAAATGATAATTTCGCAAAATAAACTTTAAATTATTATTTCATGAAATAAACTTGAAATTATTATTTATAAAATAAACATAATCATTACTTCATAATTTTTTTTCAAAAAATAAACTTGTACTCATTATATATATCATAAAAAAAACTTAAAGTTATTTCTTAAATAAATTTTAAATTATTATTTCATACAATATGTCTGAAATCATTATTTCATAAAAACCTAAAACTGTTTCGTAAAATACACTTTAAATTATTTCATTAAATAAATTTAAAATTATTATTTCATACAATATATGCTTGAAACCATTATTTCATAAAAACCTAAAAAATATTATTTCACAAAATGAACTTCAACTTACTATTTAATAAAAAAAAAAACTTGATATTATTTTAAAAAAATAAACAGTAATTATTTCACCAAATATAATTTCTAAAAACAAACTTTAAATTATTTCAATAGAATTTACTTGTTAATTCAGTAAACGAAAACAAAAAAAGGAACGAATTATCTCAACCATACACAGTAAGAAAATTCAAATTGGAAGCAGACACTTTAAAACTGAAGCCAGAAGTATGAATAATGATTACCCTTGAATTGCATTTCAATAATACATCGATATAATTTTACTTTACAATCGCCATTTCAAAAAATGTGATTAACATAGAATGATCACTGTACCTTCTAAAAGCAATTAAATTATAAAATCACAACTAACCATGGATAAATACAAAGAAGCAAAAAATGCGCTGAAGAAACCTGTAGCTATAGCATATAATGCTGAATGGAACTCTCGATGTGCTGCAGTATGAAACTCTCAGCCACGACCGGGCAGCGCCGCAGCGGTCAGTTGCTCCCCAGATGCGGTCAAGTGCAGGTGATTCGGCGGCTGGCACTTCTAGCGGTGCCAGACGTACAATACATGAATAACATTAACCTTTCTATAAAATAAAAACTAATACGGCTAGAGGGCTACAATTTGGTTATGTTTGACGATTGTAGGGTAGACGATCAACAGACCAATTTGCAAGCCTCAACCTCAGTAGTTTTAAGATCTGAAGGCGGAAAGAAAAAGTGCGGACGGACAGGCAAATATCCATCTCAATAGCTTTCTTTTACAGAAAACTTAAACTTAAAAGAAACGTCTCATATGCACAAATTTACATAAATATAGCCATGTAAAATAACAATAAACATTAAAAAAAAATGTGGTGAACTGCAGGCATTTACATACATAAAAACCTATCAACAAACACAAAACTTCTAATGATGATTCATCAAAGGAATCTTTGATGAATCATCAAGGAAGGTACAGACCAATACAAATTAAAAACTACGAATATGATATTGATCTTGCGTATTTCGCCATACCAAAGATGTTGCAATCTGTTTCATCTGCTTAGATGTTCGCCTTTGCAAAAATGGTTCTTTGGTCCACTACGCATAAACCATTGCTTGTTTAGTTGGCTTTATTTTTATTTAAACCTCACTGAATGTCGATGGAAGGGAGCTTGGGTACTTAATCCAATATTTTAATCTTATATCCAAATTACAATAATACCCAGTAACAGACCTTGTATTTCACCTTTAACAGACTTTATAGAATTATACAAACACCACCATTCTTCGGTAAAGCCCTTCTGCTCAATTAGTTTAGAATTTCTTCATTTTAAAAAAACTATTACAGCAAACTGCTTTGAAATGATACTATGATAATTATATGGTAACCGCATTCCTTTGATATTTGGAAGAAAAAGCACTGAACGTGATGTCGCGATCATTATTACCGGATGGACTAAAAATAGACAGAAAGGGCTAGCAAATTTAGAGAAGAATTTCACAGCAAATCGTTCATGGGGTGAATATGGAATGACAAGCAACAGGCACACACACACACATATTACAAACAGCTATATAGACCATGTTCGCAGTCTCTATTGGTGAATCAAGTCACTGCATGCATATGAAACCTCTAGAGTCATTTTTGTGTATCTAAGAGCATACCTTGTGGGATTACAAAATCGATGACAGGCTGAACGAGCGGTGAAATCAATAAGACTCTGACAACAACGAAAAGTCATCACGGAGTAAAAAATTATTTATAAATTCCAAAATTAATGGACCTGGGTATGGCGACTGTTAAATGACTGGGAGGCCATAAAAATTATGCGACACATTAGTTAAGTCAATAACGTTTTTCAAATGATTAAAATACTTCATTATTTATGGCAATACGATGTACTGACAACACAAAAATATAAGTTTGTAATAGCATATAATCGATATACATATATATGAGTATATATACAATTAAACATTTGACAAAGTATTCCTATTATTCCTCATTTTAGTAACTGGCTTCATGGTGTTTACACTGTTGAACCCTCACTTTTTTAATAAAAACAGCTTCACTAAAAAGCCTTTACTGTTACCCTTATCCTTGAAAGATTCTTACACTTAAATTAATCAATGACTGGTGTCACAACGACTGTGGTCATCAGCACAATACGTTTGTTTCAGAAAGAGCCATCAGACACTCAGGAGTATATAATATATTTTTTTTAAATATGTCAAGACAACACTAAACAACTTTTCTTATTTAAAACTATCATGCTCACTTGAGGGGGACAAGAATCCTTCATACTGAAAAACTAACTTCTACAGAGAGAGAGAGAGAGAGAGAGAGAGAGAGAGAGAGAGAGAGAGAACAACTTCACCAACAAGATTTGCTAAATGAAGATTTAATACACATTAACCCGCTCAATAAGTGAAGGATAAGAGCACCCAAGGGAACATCAGAACTCCTCCTCCCTGCCACAGCACTCTCTCTCTCTCTCTCTCTCTCTCTCTCTCTCTCTCTCCTCTCTCTCTCTCTCTCTCGTATCTATCACCGAATTCATCCGAAGTCTTTGTTCTTTTGTTGTAGAGATTAAAAGCAAAGTGCATATGAACAAAAGCCGTGGATCAATCAAGAGGGCCCAGGGTTAAGGACCTGGTGTGTGCACATCGGAAAAGGAAGGAGAGAGAGAGAGAGAGAGAGAGAGAGAGAGAGAGAATTAAAATCAATTAAATGACATCACATAATCTTGAGCCCTGTAACATAAATATAAATAAATCTTGAGTTATAACGAAGAAGAGGGAAAAATATAAATGACCACAATGTTTTCAAACCACAATTTTCCTGCATCTTTGCAATGTAAATGACAGATTTTGAATAACAAAATATTTTTCTAAACGAATCAGTTATTTCATTGACGATAAGCAAGCGAAAAGGATTCTCTCTCTCTCTCTCTCTCTCTCTCTCTCTCTCTCTCTCTCTCTCTCTCTCTCTCTCTCTCTCTCTGTAAATTATTACTCGCTACTTCCATACACGTAAATTTTCATGATGCAAAAATAATTCCCATTAATCATATGTAAATTTGTGGAATAATTTCAAGGAAATGTTGAAATGTAGACCTTATACAAGCATGGGTTACTACCCTTTAAATAACCATTAATAACATAATTGAAAATTAGTTTGACGAACAATTACGGAGACCGCCGCGAATAAGGGGAACTAGTGAAAATGAACAAAGAATGTCAAATAGGCAAACATTCACTAAAACTCCCCCTAATGAGAGAAAATGTTGATGTGTATTTCATTACTAGCTGGCAAATTCAATGACCTGAAGGCAAAGAGCAATTGATATTATTCCTTATTCTTAGTAACGATTTCGTGAGATAAAATTTACAACTATATCCTGGTTCTTACATTATGTAAAACTGAAGTTCAAAGGAAATTCTACAATGAAAAACAAAATAAAATAAAGTAATAGATATTAAATTCGGCTCCACAACAGTATTACAATGATGTTAAGGATGTAGTGTATAGTTCTAAAGTCTCAGAGGTATTCGTCAATCTATTTAATATAGTAGATCCCTAAATTACCAACCAATACTATGCAAACGAGACTGAGACTGAGATGAAGGCAGTGAAAGAATACAGAATACTGCCGTGTATATACATATATATATATATATATATATATATATATAATATATTATAATCGTCACTTTTATAGCTTAAAAATGAAAAGAATCAATAATTCACTCAGGATGCTAGCCCAATGTCTACATCCCAAATCGACACAATATATCACAAATGAAAAATGCATCGGTCAATCAAAACAAAAAAGCATAAACAACATCAATAATCAGACACCCGTATACAGCAATGAAAAGAAGGTAATAAAAAAAACATAAAATAGACTTACGCAATACCTGCACACCCTAGACCTCAACAAAATATTTTTTTTCATTTCCCCCAGCTTTTGTTGAAAGCACCATCACCGCCACCTATAACATGACGAGGTCATCCTTCAATCATGAATATCAAAGGTGAACATCAGAGGAGCCACTGAATATATTTGGCCGGGCAAAGAGGAAAGGTTTTTATTTTTTTTATTTTAGTGTCAGAATGACTAAATAACTAGAAATTCAAATCAACATCTATCTCCCCCCCCCCCACCCCCCCCACCCCCCTTTTTTTTTAAATTCCACTGGATGGATGTAGACGCACTCTCATTACATCACCTCGGAGGGAATACGTCAACAACCGAGTTACATAACCACGAAAGAATTGTGAACTTTAATCAGTGCATTGATTCAAATTGAATTAAAGCGTTAGCACTCGAAACGAACTTGAGATCGATACTCAGTTCGTCTAGACTTTCATGGGAATGAATTTTCTCCTAATTTCTTCACGAATGCACAATTAAACACGATCCTCGTCAGGCGTAGTGTCATCAGTGTACCTCATGCGGCGTACTGCTGTCAATACTTTAGGTTCTTTGCAACGTCCCTTTGGCCCCTAGCTGCAACCCCTTTCATCCCTTTTACTGTACCTCCTTTTACATTCTCTTTCTATCATCATACTTTCCACTCTCTCCTAACAGTTGTTTTATAGCGCAACTGCGAGGTTTGCCTCCTGTTACACCTTTCTAACCTTTTACTCTCAATTGCCCTTTCAGCGCTGAATGACCTCATAGGTCCCAGTGCTTGGCCTCTGGCCTTCATTTCATAATCTTTTTCATTAAAGACTATAATATAGGGAAATGACTTCATCAATCTCAATAAAAAGGAGAGATATAAACTCTCGTTGTAAAGATATTTCTTCCTGCTGGGAATGGCTTATATAATAAGGATAGGTCGTATAATATATTGGACAGCTTTTTCCAACTAAGTTAGATGTTTACGCCCGTTTGGCAAGATTAATACCCCTTGGGGCATTAAGATGATTCAAGTTCATAAAATTTCATGTTAGCCACGAAGTGAAATCATGACAACTACATAAGCACTTGGCAACGCATACCTCCACATGCGTAGAAGCACTCTCTTGATCTAGTATATTTAATTTTACTGGAATAATATTTCATAACATTCTATTTGGTGAATTTTTTCATCATGATCTTCGTGTTATTCTGCACAGAACCAAAAATAAATAAATAAAATAAAATAAAATTTCTAAAAAGCCTCAGTATCTTGCCACTTTATCACACGGAACAAAAAGCCCGATTCAGCAACGGACTCAAACTTAAAATCTATCAGAAGGAAATAAAAAATGAGTATTCTCGTACTGGTCCATTTCAGTTTTATTAGAGTTAGTTTTCCTTAACTGCTGTCCCATAACCAACCCCCTTAAATGAATCAATAATTCTCGGATAACTGGTTTGACGAAAAATAATCTTTTTCTAAATCTAATCACTAGTTCTTTGAAATATATGCCATTACTCTAAGGAATTTAATTGAAGTCCATCAATACCATTTTGCAATAACTTGTAGATCGACAAAAAATAATTATTAAAAAAAATCGGAGATCCGAATCTGGCCCCCCATTAAATTTTATTAGCTCTTCTTTGGCCCATAATTTACCCCTCCACAAAATATATATATCTGCAAATAAAGATATCTTATTTTGTCATTTAACTGGCGGGGTTTTTTACCGCCATTACCGTCCACTGCCAAAGTATTAACGACTTAAGGAAGCGTGGCGGGAAAACGTCTACTTCGTAATGGGATATGGGTCCCATAAAACTGACTTATTAAGCCTGACTCAAGTTATATGGAATAAGCTTGGCTTAAGTTGTGCATTAGGAAATATAGCCTTCCACAAAAAAAAAAAAAAAAAAAAAAAAAAAAAAAAAAAAAAAAACAAAAAAAAAAAAAAAAAATATATATATAACATCTCTTTACACAATAAACGATAAAGACGGAGTGCTCAAATAGCAAATGCAATCTCATACGTTAAGTCCTATTTTCAAAATGAAAAATCGAAACCTATTTATATAAAATATAAATAACTTATTTACATTGAGGACAAATTATTTTCCATGAATAATGGATAACATACAAATATAAAATGTGGTATAGGAAATAATCAAATTTTTCTACTACAACACTGGTTACATTACTAGCAAGGATCGCTTAATTCAGAGATTTATTTTCAGTTTTACAAAGATGTTTATCATTTCATAAGAGAAAACGCAGTATTTTTTTTTTTTTTTAGATATGCCATCTTCATGCTGAGATATCCTCATCTATATAAGGAGAGAGAGAGAGAGAGAGAGAGAGAGAGAGAGAGAGAGAGAGAGAGAGAGAGAGAGAGAGAGAGAGGAGCAAAATTATGTAACGTGCGAACTCTGCTCTGATAATTATATCGTTTAACAAGATCGGCCAAAGTTCCTCTTAAATTTGTTATTATCAAAAGATGAATAAATAAATAAACATGCTAGTGGAAATGAAATCTATTTACGTAGGTGCTAGGAAAATTCGGTCCCAGAAGATTCGGTCCCCGAAAATTCGTCCTAAAATCTCATCTTCTCAGAAAATTTGGTCCCGAAAATTTCTAAAAATCTAAATATCCAAGCCCAATATAACCTTTGTGGAAAAAGGCATATAAATACATGGAAAATATGGATATTAGAAGAAATTAAAATCTTTTCTTTCTATCAATAACTTTATGACTCGTTGATTTAGAGATCATGTTTAGCAAACCAGACGATATATTTTACAAAGATCAACAAGAGCGTGAGAACTTGGTGAGCCTGGGAGGGGGGGGGGGTTTGTTTTCACAAACTGTAAACAAATGTGTACGTGTGGGTTAAATGATTGTTTTTTAGGTAGTTTTGTCATATAGGACTTTAAGCACTTGTAATGGTATTTGAGAAAGATAATTTGTGTACTTTCATTAACATTCATTGACACCGCCTATATATAAGAAACGGTGACATTTGGGAGTTGTAACTCAGTTTTTAGTCACTCTTCTTCCAGGATAAGCACAATTTTCCTATTTGAAGAACCCCATCATGGCTGCAAAATATTTTAAAAATGAAAAAACAAAAACAAATTGATTGATGAAGTTAACTATGTTCATGACTTTCATGAGTTTAGTTCCGACAAGACAAAGAAATTGTGGCACTGTGAGAACCGTAACACATGTCATGCTCGTGTTCATACAGAGCATAAACCAGGTGAACTTATAATAATTTGAAAATCAACAGTCATGATCATGAACCAACGCCGAATGGAGTGGAAGCTCGTCTCGCCATTTCAACATTAAAGAAAAAAGTGCAGGAAGTAGGGTGAAACAAGTACTCGGGTGCTCATTTCCGAAAGCCACAGTAATATTAGTGAGAATGCAAAATATGAATTACCACGGTTGCAAACGGTTTCTAGAAGCATTACAAACTGGCACAATAAAGCTTTTGGCGCTCCTCCATTGCTTCTTCGACGAACAGGATTTCAAGTACCAGATACTTTTAAATATTTACAAGGCGGTCATTTGTTCCTGCAATGCGACACAGGCAGTGATGATGAAAAACGGATTTTAATCTTCGCCTCTGACGAAGGTCTTCAGCAACTGGAAAATGCATCAATTTTAGGAATGGATGGCACATATGATAGGACTTTTCTTGAACTAAGTAAATTGCGACCAAATATTAACCCTTGTCACGTTTTGACTGACTTTGAACGAGCAATTCGTAACAGATGTGACAGTAACTTTACTGAAAGGAGCATGAGTTCTTTATGTATTTATTGATAAGAAGGAACTTGTTACTTTATATTTTTTTGCTTTTTAAACTAATATGCATTAACAGTATTTTTTTCCGATATGGGACCGAATTTTCCGGGACCGAATATTCTGGGACCCAATTTTCTTGATTTTGTGCACAATATATATGCTATATTCTATACTATACTGTATAGGTTTTTTGTTGAAGAAACATACCTTTTTTACACTTTTATTAATAAAACTCTAATTCTATACTTTGTTTGATTTCTTCATCAGTTAGATTACGATTTCATTGTCAGTATATAAATATTTCTGGGACCAAATTTTCCCTGAGACCGAACTTTCTGGGGACCGACTTTCTGGACCGAACTTTCTGGGACCGAACTTTCTGGGACCGAAATTTCTGGTCACCATTTACGTATTACCATATCATAAAGGAATTAAACAGGTTCATATATTAATTATTGTTCTGCGGCTTAACTGAATATACACTGAATATAAAATTTAGGCCACGAGCCAAGCACTGGGACCTATGAGGTCATTCAGCGCTGGAAATAATGTTGAAACAATTGTTAGGAGAGGGTAGAAAGTAAGATAGAAGACAGACAATATGAATGGAGGTACAGTTAAAGAGGTTGCAGCTAAGGGCCTCAGGGACACTGCAAAGAACCTTAAGTAATGACTACAGTGCATCGCATAAGGTGCACTGATGGCACAACTCCCCTACGGAATCTGCGACTTAACGAAAAGGAAAATTATTTGAAAACATTAAAAATAGCCATACTACTTGAGCGTCTTTACATAAATAATATGGAAAACCATAATATACAGAAAATATAACCTAATACAATTTATAATCAAATTAGAACATTATTTAAAAGGTCGAAGTAGAAACTTTTAACGCATGAAATATGCATCGCAATAATAATATTTAATTAAAAACTAAAAAAAAAAGCTTAAGTCTCTTGTATCTCGAGATTATGGTATCTAAAAAAAAAGATGTAATTATTCATGCAGAGTAAATGAGACAATAATGTACTGGGTATTTTCATATATCTATTTTTTTTTTATTAAGTTGATTACAATTCAAAGCCCTTTGCATCTTTTTTAGTAATTGTATTCTGTTTCTAGTAGTATCTCATAAATAGAAATCTAAATAATGTCCTTTATGAAGAAGAGTAATGACAAACTAGCGCTTACTGGAACTATCATTGAAGCAAAAAACAAAACAAACAAAAAACAGACAAATGCAAAACGGAAATGAAAATATTTCACTTGAAACTGGACCATATTCACGTTTCGAAAACAAAGAAGTAATTTCTCACATACAAAACAATATACAACCTATCTAAACATAATAGTGAAAACGAATGCTAAAAATCAATTCAAAATATTCGCTAGATCGTGTTCAATATCCACATAAGACTAGAACTAAAATGACATTCAAGTTCCAAATAATCACCAAATACAGCTACACCAAAATACACCCCCACCCCCTTTCACAAAAGTGGAGAGACAATCATTCCTATCTTTATCCCATACTCAGCTTCTCAAACCCACAAACGAGAAAGAGAACAATGTTGACAATGTAAATGCTCTTATGTCAAACAAGCTAAACATACATTGAGTAATGGCCAAGTCTAGCCAGTCATCAGAAACCCATGCGTCATAGAGTATGATAGATCCTCAGCCATGCAATACTAGTTATCTCCCCTCTTTTCAGCGCAATAAGATGACTTCATGGAAAGTGTATCTGGTTTCTCCCCCCCCTCTCTCTCTCTCTCTCTCTCTCTCTCTCTCTCTCTCTCTTTTCTATACAGTATTAGCAAACAAGACTAGGTGATGATACCTTAAAAGTCCGATGTTACTACTGAGGACAGAGAGAGAGAGAGAGAGAGAGAGAGAGAGAGAGAGAGAGAAGAGAGAGAGGGGGGGGGGGGGGGGGGGGGGAGGGGGGGGGGGGGGGGGGGAATGTGTAAAAATATTAGGAAACGCTTTTCGAGACAAAGGGATCCAATGATAAAATATACGAAATCTCAATACTAAAACTAAAGAACCACAAAATAGGAATGAAACATCGTCAGCTTAAAAAAATGACATGCAGTAATGAGGACACCTTTACACAAATATACGACTATTAATAAATCTACTATTACTACTATTATTACAAACAATTCCGAGGAACACTTGATTAGGTTTTTTCATCTATGGTCAGCGTATATTTGCAGCAAGCGACAGATAACTCCATAAAAAAATTCAAATAAATAATAAAACCAAAACACTAATTATTTCTATACGACATCCATTATTTCCTTAAGGTACAAATACTTCAAAATACACCGAGCTCACATATTCAAGCAAATGGCTCACAACAATCGGCTGAGCAGGTTCTCTCTCTCTCTCTCTCTCTCTCTCTCTCTCTCTCTCTCTCTCTCTCGCTGCTCTGCTCTGCTTTTTCTCTCTTTTCATTTTTCAGTCTAATCACCATCGAGCCTTGAATACGACGTTCCCTCTTTTTCCTATATCCTGACACCCAATCAACGCAATTACGGGAAAATGGACCCAAAAATATTTTGGTGTCGGTTAGGCAGAGCTCCTGATGCTGGAGAGAGAGAGAGAGAATCCACTTTTTCAGCCGTGTACCTATTTTTCTTACTCTCCTCTATATTTATATTAATTTCCATACTCCTTTTGTTTGCGAGAGCCCAAGTTTGAGATCACAAGGCAAAGGACACTTCTTTTTCTATGACTTAAGCTTGCATTGTACTACTTTTAAAAGTTATTCTGCGTAATTAACTTCTTCGCCAAAGATGGTAATTAATATCGACTGATATTAATCTTGTCATACACACACCACACACACACACACACACACACATATATATATAATATATATATATATATATATATATATATATATATATATAGTGTGTGTGTGTGTGTGTGTGAGTATATATATATATATATATATATATATATATATATTATACATATACATATATATCATATATATATATATATATATATATATATATATATATATATGACAAGATTACTATCAGTAGATATTAATTACCATCACCAATGAGTTATTTCTTGAATGACAAAGCGACTGAAAAAGCAAAACAGCTTGCCACTAAAACCTTCGTGTTCCACAAATCATCGTAACTTAAGGATGCTCAGTTTTTCAACAATGAATTAAAGGTCCCTTTTGGCAGGGAAGGCAAAAAGCCTCCGAATCTGGTGGGCTAGATAGGTGGCGGTGTTACCTGCCGAAATCAATTACGAGTTCATAAATCTCTAAATTAAATGCTTCAAATCTTAGTCAAAGTCGGGTTTTTTTGATCGAATAGAAAACAAAAATAGCAGACTACTTTAGAGGAAGCTCAGAAGTCATATCTTTGCCTAAGATCCACAATCCAATTCAAAATACCAGTTTCATGATTTCACCGGTTCCAAAGTTATCGTCATCGTAGAGCTGCGAATCTTAACCTTAAGATTTCAGCTTTGACTTTTTCCGTACTATTGCAAATACTTCATCAGATCCCAAATGATTACGATGTACGTATATTATGGAGGAAAAAATCACCAAACACGACAATGTTGTCATTAATTACGGATAGCTATCAATAAGACATTAAGGCCACTGAAAATTAACATTAAGAACAAAGCCGGGATTGAAATTCTACTCAGTCCAGTTTGTACATACACGCAATTATTACAATCCCACAAAAAGCAATCGCACCTACCTAAATTTATCATCATCCTCAGAATAGTTTTACCAGACCACTAAACTGATTATCAGATTTCACAAGGCTTGCCCGAATGATTTGTTTTTATTTAGATTTTTTGATATTTTCTCATTATATCATAATTTCTCAAAACCTTTCCAATTGGATTCATTTCAAATGTTGAAGTTTCAGACAAAATTTCACTGACGAGACAATCGGAAGTACAAGGACTACAAGAACATGGGCGCTCATGAGGTAGACAAAGGTAACTATTTTTATATATTAGTGTTATGTCATGCATCATACCTAAAACGAAAACTTGGTTTTCTTATATTCTCCTTACCTACAATATCAGCAATCATACTGACGAGTTCTATACTTTCACAAAATAAAGATGGAGAAAAATTTTCACGACAAACGTGGTTTCTGTGCACTCTTCAAGACTTATAATCATGACATGTTTATAAATAAAAGTGGTTGCTTCAAAGCAAACATAAGATCCAGACTTGTAATTACTAACATTCTGGCTATTCAAGCACTTGTCATATTTCAAGGTTCGGGATGCATACAAAACTACTACTGCTATTTGCATATTTGATGAATGGAAACATACAGTACACAACGCTCATTCACGCTGGAACTGAAACCGAAAAGTGAAGAACTTAAAACATCGGAGAGAAAAAAAAGAAGTAAATTGGTCATACGAAACCGAGTAAAAACTTCTGAAAAAATCAAATGACTGCAAACTCTTACAACGGATAAGGCAAGCAAAAAATATACCTGAATGAAGGGGCGGAAAAGTAAAAGTGAAATTCATGGACTGTTTGCCTTGGCATTTTTCGTTATAATCTTCTGGTTTCATTAATCTGAAGTACGGAGGAAATGAAATTACAACGCCAAATTTCTTGTCAACGACTCTCTCTAGTTTACCAGATCTCTGGTTTCCCGTTAGTACAGAGTACATAACAGGACTGACGAGCTATTATTTATATATAATTAATATAATATATATTATATATATAATATATATATTATATAGATATATATATATATATATATATATATAATATATATATATATATGAAAGAAAGAGAGAGAGAGAGAGAGAGAGAGAGAGAGAGAGAGAGAGAGAGAGAGAGAGAGAGGGTAGTTTTTAGGTTTGTTAGTGTTACTTTGTGTTTTCAAATTACGCTAAAAACTACGCAGATTTTTGCGAAAATTATATCTAATAGTGATGAAACAAGAGATAAGAACATAGCTTGTGGAATATAGACCGTTAAGGGGATGGAAGAGAAATGTTCAACCTTGACGGAGGTTTGCTGTCTCTGAAAGCTCTTGCTAAGTACTTTATGAAAGCTGCTGACTTTCCAAAATCTTAATACAATTAGAGCACCAATAAACAAAATCCTATTATTGCCATCCTTCCCGCACCTACAAATAAATACTATTGCTACCAGTTTCCCAGAGCCTAATAAATAAAATCCTATCGATACCATCTCCCCAGCATCTACACATAAAACCCTACTCCTACCATTTTCCCAGCACCTACATATAAATAGAATACTATCATCACCATTTTAACAGCACCTATAAATCGATTTTTTTTTAATTAATACCATCTTCCAAACACCTATAACTAAAACATCTCATCTTCATACACCTAAGTTCCTCGTTGGACGAGTGGCTTTCGTGCTCGCTTACCAATCCGGTGGTACGAAGTTCGATTCTCGGCTCTGCCAACGCGAATCAGAGGAATTTATTTCTGGTGATAGAAATTAATTTCTTGATATAATGTGCTTCGGATTCGACAATAAACTGTAGGTCCCGTTGCTAGGTAACCAATTGGTTCCTACCCACGTGAAAATATCTAATCCTTCGGGCCAACCCTAGGAGAGCTGTTAATCAGCTCAGTGGTCTGGTAAAACAAAGATTTACTTAACTTTCCATACACCTAAGATCTGACTACATGATACAACAACTTCGTCCACAAATACATTTCGTACAAAGAAATGACGCGAAATAAAAAGTCCTTCCACCATTTCTTTCTCTCTGGTCCTTTGGTTACAAAACCAACCGTGACAGATGCTTTTTCTCTTTCCCGGTAGCCCGGCCACGCACTTGACTCTGTTCCAAAAGCATTTTTCTACCTCTAGATACGAAAAACCAAATATTCTCATGGATATTCGGTAAGCGGTCCGGTCCCCCCCTTAAGTGCTGCTGCTTAGTTACCAAATGCACTTAGATCAGGTCTAAAATTGCTCCACCCCATGTTACATTTCAATTGCGTCTCTGGATGAACTAAGACCTGTGTGAAAGTAACAGAACAAAACCTAGCTAACTTCTTCTCTCAGAATTTCCCAATGATTTTAACCGATTAACCGATTTGAAGCTTTATCTTTAAAGAGAAATGTAAATACAAAAATGAAAACTCGTGTGGTATGAACTTTTCAATGCAAGGTGCTAATCACAATGTACAGCCATTTCCTGTGCTAGACGGAACTTTCAAATCAAACGCTTTCAGCCGGAACAACGCTGTACTTTGCAACTTGAACTACGACACCAAATTCAGAAAAACTGACCCTTAATCTAAACCCCCAAACTACCGATTCTTTCATAGTATTAACCACTTTATTGAATGAATTACACGTGAAATTCAGTCAGTCACGATTCAACGATAGGTTAAGCCAAAACCGCTCTTCATAGGGACATATTAACACGCACAAATGAAACGTATTCGCTATTTGGTTCTACATTAACATAGTTTTGGCCTTACTCTTGCGACCTTGAGGTAAAAGACCGTACAATTTGCCAATAAAACATCATTTATGACATAAGAAAAATTATGCGCTGGATGAAATACATATTTATTTTTTGTATTTTATCTCGACGTGCGAAATTCACACTTGAGTATTTCATGTGAAATAAAGCATTTACTATAATAATAATAATAATTAATAATAATAATAATAATAATAATAATAATAATAATAATAATAATAATAATAATAATAATCTTTGTAAGCAACTGATGTTTTTGATGTAATCTAATCAAAGTTGAAACGCCAGAATATCTGATAACTTGCTAATCAACCAGCATGGATTTGGAATATGTGTGTACGTATGTACAGGCAAAAAGTAAAAGCGCCAGTTTAAGAAAAATACTTTATTTACTGTGAGAAAATAAAATTATTAAATACACCCGAGTATCATTCAATTCAATACAGATAAATTTGTTGTAAAACTATGAAGCGTGTAACAAATGTTTTCCCACATTAATGTTGGATTTTAAAAACTATTTTAATAACCACTTACCCCAGAGCATAACTCACCGATGGAAATTAAATAAAATACGAAAAATAAAATTAATAAATACACCCGAGTATCATTTTATAATTCAGTACAGATAAATTTGTTGTAAAAATATTAAACGTGTAACAAATGTTTTCCCACATTAATGTTGGATTTTACAAACTATTTTAATAACCACTTACCCCCAGGCATAACTCACTGATGGGGACTAAATAAAATACGAAAAATA
>NC_061091.1:20280787-20283287 GCF_015104395.2 Macrobrachium nipponense
TTATACTTCCTTCTTCATTTTCACTGTATCCTGTTTCTTAATATTCATTTTGCTTTTACGAAGTTTGAATTTCAAGTATAGAAATGCTCAAGTACTGTAATCCAAATATCGTGTATTTTGGCGAAATCAAAATATTTTAAATTTATATTTCAGGTACATTAGTGCAAAAGTACTGTATCTCAAACATCTATTTTTGCAAGACCAAATTTTCTAAATTTATATTTCAGTTACATCAATGCAAAAGTACCGTAACGAAAATATCGTGTATTCTGGCAGGATCAAAATTTTCTAAATTTTTATTCCAGGTACATCAAAGCAAAATTATTGTAACGCAAATGTCGTGGTGTATTCTGGTAAGACTTATTTCGTTATAAATCAACATTTCAGTTACATGGAAGCAACAGTATTGTTACCCAAATGTCGCATATTTTGGAAAGACCAAAACATTTCTTCTTCTCTTCACTACTTAACAAAAATATGAATCATTTTGATATAAAAAGAAAAAAAGGATTCCAGACATTATCTTCGCCTTCCCTCCTTCATCACTACTGTACTTTCCACGACCATCAGCAATTTCTCCCATGACTCATACGAACTGTACACCTAGTCCTCTCTCTCTCTCTCTCTCTCCTCTCTCTCTCAAACTTCCTTCCAGGCACGGGAAGGCGAAGGGAGAAGTCTGGCGCATGTCCTAACCTTTTCTCTCTCTCTCTCTCTCTCTCTCTCTCTCTCTCTCTCTCTCTCTCTCTCAGAGAGAAGTCTGGTCTATGTCGTAACCTTGTTTCCGCCAACTCTCATAACAGGGAAGTACAATAACCCAGCTAGAGAAAGGCAACCACTATAGTTTGGCTGCTACCAAAGTCTAGTAGAGAATAAATACTATGGTATTGTGTGTGTTACGAACAGGATTACGTGCCATGCAGTATGAATGGTCTTCATTTATCATTTTAAAAAAGGTAATGCCAGTTAAATCAATAAAGACGTGCTGCACACATGCACACCAACAAATATGTAGTATTAATGGATCTCTCGTCTTGAATAATGGAAAGGTTTCGCTGTCACACGGGGTGGCTGTTGCCAAAATTAGCATAAAAGGATGAGAGGGCCATAACTCTTATTTCCTTTCCTCTCCTACTTAGAAGTCTTGTGTGTATTTTCGGCCTAAATAGATCGGGAGAAAGGCTCTGAAATTCCTTTGTTTTTTTTTTCTGTGCAAATGAACCAAAAGAAAATATGAAAATCTAGGCGAATATTCCATCTTCACATAAACACAAGAGGAACATATATGGAATTATTAATTTCTTTTTGTTCACACTACAGTTTGTAGTCAGTTATTATGAACTGTAGGTAAAACTAAAAGAAATTAATTACTGCATATGTGAAACTCACACATTAACCTAAATGAAATATACGCATCAAATTTCACAAAAGTGATAGAAAATGTTTTTAAAAAATAAAAAAAAACAACAGAAATCAAAAGAAACGAATCAATTTTTGTATATTTCTCAGAAGGGAAGGAAGCGCGCTACGTGTCATATTTTGCAGATTTATGAATTCCCAGAATCACAGAATCCAAACGCGAATGCTGAGCTGTGTCCGTTATCTCCCTGTATCTGTGTACGCATAATGAAGAGGAAAATAGATATATACAGCAGCTGGAAAAATTACTCTCACATTATTAAAACAGAAGGAATAAATGTGAATAAGAACGAGGACGTCTGATGGAGGAATAAATTGCTCAAAAAAGAATATCAGTTTCAAACTGATTTTATAAAGCATTTTAAAAGCTGTAAATTTTAAGCTACACAACAGATTATACTCACAATATTGTGACACAAGAAAGGAATTCGAACAAAAACAAAGACTTCAGTTAGAAGAAATTGATAAATAATTCTGAATAATAAAAATGTCAATTTCAAATGAATTTCATTACGCTTTCTAAGAGCTGCAAATAAACAAAAGATTATTCTCGCAATATTGAAAATAAAAAAAGAGATGAATGTGGATAAACGCAAGGATCTCAGAGAAATTAACAACTAATTGTGATTAATAAAAATGTCAATTTCAAATTGATTCTATATATTTTCTAAGAGCCGTAAATATAAAACGACCCAATAGATTATGCTCACAATATTAAAAATACAACAAAATAATGCGGATAAAAAAAATAGTTTTGAATAAAAAGGCCAATTTCAAATCTATTTCGTTACGCTTTCTAGGAGTTGCAAATAAACGACAGATCCTATTCACAAAATTAAAACACAAGAGAAGAATGTGGACAAGCACAAAGAACTGAGTAAGAGAAATTAATTATAAATTTTGAATTAGGAAAATGTCAAGTACAAATTGATTTTATTAATATTTCTCTGAGTTTTCTAAAAATAACAGATTATACTCACAATATTAAAACATAAGAGATGAGTGTGGATCAACACAAACCACTCAGTTAGAGAAATTAATAGCTAATTTTGAATAATTAAAATATCAATTTCAAATTGAT
>NC_061091.1:20288287-20295787 GCF_015104395.2 Macrobrachium nipponense
CAGTTTGCAAAAATGTGTATATATAAGACCTTCCCTAAAATTTATCTATATATATATATATATATATTATATATATATATATATAGCTATACAAAATATATGTATATATAAAAGTATATAAAAGAAGAGCCAACAATGAAATTATTCCAGGTTCAATTATAATCTAAACAACTCATTACTCTTAAATAATGCCATTTAATTTACCAACAAGAATCTAGAATCTAGAAGAGCAAGGTACTCTTTCAGTGGCTTGTTTATAATTAAATTTAAAATACTGCAACACTGCAGTACGAATAAAAAAGTTTCAACTTCGTAATTTTGTAACGAAACAACGGTCGCAATTGGTACATTTATTTTCCTTAGTTCCCGTTGAATGGACAAGAGTTTATTTTAACTCTACGCTTACTATACTTCGCATTTCACTACCGGAGATCCATTACACATGTAGCAAGTGTTTCTGGGAACATTTAATCGACATTTCTAACGTTCTTTTACAGACAAGACTTAAACCCTATTTAAACTGCTCATTAAATTGATGCAGTTAAATTATAGACAGCTGTACAATACTTTTTCTGTAGACTGTATTATGAAATAAAAAAACTATTAAAAATAAATAACTGACAAAGCAAACAATTATCATGCCAGCAACCAATCAACTGAAACTACCCCCTTCCAGGTAGCACATTGGTGCCATTCCTAATTTACAAAATATTTTAATGAACTGGTAGGATCTACAAGGTAATCTATCAGGCGAAGGGCGGGGAGCATATATACAATAATATATCACTGGACGGACATATATCAAAACCATCGGTGCTAACTTCATACCTGTTACAGAAAAACACTACTAATTAAGCTTGGGGTTGCAGTTTTCTGTAAAAGAAAACTACTGAGATGGCTACATCCGCACTTTCTCAGTCCGCCCTCAGATCTTAAAAACTACTGAGGCTAGAGTTTCATAACAGCATTTTACGCTGTAAAGAAAACTCAATGGCACCGAAGAAACCTCAGCGCATTTTTTTTTTACTTGTTTACTGTAATAAAGAAATATTTGAATGCATTCCTGTTATGAGAAAGTAAAATAGAAATTACATTTTCGGCATTGCTCTCAGTCTAACATTTTTATCTGTACATCAGCTGGAACATGAGCTTTGATACCGCCGAGAGGATAAAACATATGTTGCAATTTATGTCATTTTGCAATTTATGTCATTCAATAGAAAAGAACATTTTATAGCTTATTTACACCCTCCATATTCGACTACATTAGTTTGTTTGTTTTTTGTTTTTCTGAACAACGTTACAAAAGCTACTTTGTTACCAAAAGTAATTGGAATTGGAATTGCAATATAAAATTTAGGCCAAAGGCCAAGCGCTGGGACCTATGAGTTCATACAGTGCTGAAAGGGAAACTGAAAGTACAAAGGTTTTAAAGGTGTAACCAGAAGAAATCTTCGGAATTACACTATGACACGACTGTTAAGAGAAGGTGAAAAGATGGAAGGTAGATATTTGAATAAACCACAGCATAGGGATTGAAAAGAGTTGCAGCAAGGGGCCGAATGGACGCTGCAAAGAACCTTGAGTAATGTCCACATAACGGTACCACCCCCGAGAGCATTGTCTTCTCATAGCAGCCCATAACTGCATTGATGTATCGTAGCTGTCAAATACTTTGCCAAGAATCCTTCCTCTCTGCACATTCGTCCGTGAATCCTTTCGCTTACCGTTTTTATAAACGTATTTATAAAATCATACTTCCATTGCGTACGATTAAATATATGTTGCCTTCCTCTGACAGGACGCTTCATATCCATTTTATGTTGCCGCAGACGCGCTTTTGATACTTATCGGCGTCCGTGCGCTTGCAGCAGGGAGCAGCGGATGGGAATACGAGGCCCGAATGCAGATTTAATGTATAACGAGAGAACGAAACATGCCGCGTTTACACGGCATCCGCATTAACGCTCTTATAATGTCTGAGGATACGCCCTGAGAAGTCTGAACCGTAAATGATCGAAGTCCGTGCTTATGTTTACGTTTGCGTATGTGCTATCCATCGCCTTTCTATCTATTTATTTATATATTAGGCAATGATATAGTAGCGACTAGAATATGCATGGCATGAATACAGAATTATGCGCGTTAATATTTGTGCTTGTATAAATAAGCGCACATTTTCAGCCATCTTATTGCCTTCTAGCCGTATAAGGCCAAGCGCTGAAATAGTATTTATTATTATTATTATTATTATTATTATTATTATTATTATTATTATTATTATTATTATTATTATTAATTATTATATTATTATTATCATCAGTAATAGTAGTAGTAGTTAGTAGTAAGATGTCTCTCTTAACCATAAGGACGATTTTCATTAAAAAAAAAAAAAAGGCCATTCTTTACATAAAAGCTTTCCAGATCTTAATCAATATTCAAACACCTAAAAACATCTTACCAAAATTATATAATCAACAGCTTTAATTATCAACTTGCTCTAAGGCCGAGACTTCCTTCCTGAAGGCAATTATTCAAAGTACAGAGGACCCAATGACGAAAACAACCAATTGTTCATACCAATACAACTCGAACCCAGGTTTCGACGTGATAATGGGGTGGCTGACACGAAACCACGCACCACACGAATCTCTGACAGGGTCTAGTGTCAGGGTCTAGTGTTTCGTGATGTTAAGTTGAAGAAAAAAATATTAAATTGTGTGTGGGTGGGAGTGGTGGGGGGGGGGATGTGACCTCTCTGAGCTCTGACTAACGTTTTATTTGTGTACGAAAACCGTACGTTACATAATAAAAAAAAATAAAAGTAAAACTGGGGCCTTATCTATGCGTATGCGAACAATGCTTCACTTTCAAAACATTTTCTTATGGAAATGAAGTGGATATACCCTACCTAGAACTCCATGAATATTCCACTCCAAATGGCCGATAAACAATTTTAAAACTGTTTATCATAAATGAAAACATATTCCAGCACAGGATGTAATACAAATGAATTTTTTGTACTCCCAAAGTATCAGAAAATACTATCAGTCTATTAATCTACCCAATAGTTCTTTCAACTACCAGACATCTAAAGGTTCTTGTCTTTATGATCTAGTGTTAATTTAATGTTACATCTGGTTTAGTAATAAAACAACTGATAACCTTAAAATAATTCGTTTAAAATATAAATACTTGGGGCTCAAATTAGTCTCTTGGGAGAGGATGTGGCTTTCTTTTCAGAGTTTGAGGATTAGTGTTTCTCGGTCAAGGATGATTACAAGCAATAATGTGAAGTGAAACGTCTTCCTTAATCAAAGGATGATGATATTTGTACTGTAACTGGATTAATTGAAGGAGAGGTGTTAGAGTTACACTCGAAGAACTAAGATCCTCGCTCTAGCCAAAAATGTCAAGAATCCTTTCTTATTCAATTCAAAGGACAAGATGAAGAACCTTACTGACTTCAACAAAAGACATAGAAAAAGAAGGAATAGGTCTAAGCATAAGATGAGGAGATTGTGTATCCCATTACTCCAAATACGATAATATCAGCGGGGGAAAATTATTCGCCAACGTCAAGTCTAAGAATGAAAACTGAGAAATAAACTTGCTCTGATCTAACCCTTATAAAGATGAATGCCTTATTTACTCAAGATGACGGTGGGGGCAGTTAGGTTCTTAATATAAGCCCGATTTAGAGAATGCTGAGAATTGTCCCTCTGGTTCAAATAAAAGAATGACAGCTAATGCGTACTGATTTAAGTGGGAATATCAGAGGGATGGGGAATACAAGGACAATGTCATTTTTTCATCAAGCAACTGCAATCTGAGAAAAACTTGACTCTTTCAAGGACGAGAGGATGAGGATGAGCACGCATAACCTTTAGCCACAGACTATGTAAACAATACAAAGTACATTAACTGGATAATAACATACAATAACTATACTAATGCTAATAAAGATGTCAGTATTAATAACCACTGTTATATCATGGTATACTGTTTTGTCTTGTAAACACTGAATTCAATCGATTAACAGTGGCCAAGCTCTAAATATTCCAGCAAAATGTTATGAGCTCCCGAGTTTAAGATCTAAAACTTTAATATTAATAAACTCTTATATAATATGGTTTGCTATTTAGTCCCGTAAGCACGAAATTCATTCAGGCAAAAGCTGGCCGAGCTATAAATATAAAGATAAAATTTTACGAGCTCCCGAGTTTAAAAATATATATTTTGATAACCTTACGAGATTGAGGCACAAAACGCATCGCCGTGCTTTTGAAACCAAGCAGAGGAAAGACTGTGATCTATTCATATCAACAGTCTCTCTGTTCTATATAAGCAATTCGTCCAATTCACGTGACTTTCCGTTCTTCCTGAAACTAAAAATACCGCACATCATTATCCTCGACGATAATTCTCTTGACCCAACAAGTAATGAACAAAGCACTAACACAAATGAATATAGAGCCACCCAGCTAAATCCATACAAATACAATAGATGCATTCGAAAACACGACCATATGAAAAGCCAGACAGTCAATCTTTGCAGTAATAAAACGAAAACCCAGCACTGCCTATTTCTAGAATTAACAACCGGAAAACGCCAAAACAACTCCCAATCGGGATTTGCATTCGAAACATAAAATGCGCCGCACACGTATGAGTTTTTTTGCCCTTTCTAACGGGATCGTAGGACGCCCATCAATCAACGAAACAATGGGTTCGGCTGCACTGCCAACAAAGGGATTTGACGTCAAGATCAAGGAAATGCAACTCACATCCTGCAGGAGCACAGCCTAAAATACATGGCGTTTGTTTGTTTGTTTGGTGCTTTTACGTTGCATGGAACCAGTGGTTATTCAGCAACGGGACCAACGGCTTTTACATGACTTCCGAACCACGTCGAGAGCGAACTTCTATCACCAGAAATACACATCTCTCACTCCTCAATGTAGATGGCGTTTGAAATGTCCTTCGACAAATGCATACCACGACGCTAATTACCTTAAAATTATACTGTAGTAAATTTTAATGTGTATAATAAGATAATAAACATTCATTAACATAATTAACATTGAATGTACCTCTAAATATGTTCATTTCTTTTTTATTTACTAAAAATATATCTCTTCATTCTGTATTTTCTATTATCTGCATGCGTATGTATGTACTTCAGTATTTCTAATCTCTTTGTATTTCTTATTATTTTCTGTTACTTCTTTCAAATGAACACCACATTCTCAGGAAGCTTGAATTTCTATTTATTATTATTATTATTATTAAGAAGATGACCCCTTATCTTCTTCTTCTTCTTAATAATAATAATAAAATAATAATAATAATAATAAAATAATAATAATAATAATAATAATAATAATAATAATAATAATAATAATCAATAATAATAATAATAATAATAATAATAATAATAATAATAATAATAATATATTTTGGTAAAAGACCCTCTTTTAGGCAAATACTGTTTAAGAGAATGGCAGAATTGAGCGAGTTGATTTTATATATTGTTTTTTCTATGCACTGATTACGACCCCTGCTTGACCTGAACCCGAGGTCCTGTGCTGTTAATAACAGTACACCAGAATCCTGTTTTAATTAAAGATCACCCTTTGCATTTTTATAATTCTTAGAAATTCCCAATATGAATATTGGCCATTTACTCGAAAACATCGCTGAGCCATCGTAGTGGATGATAAGAAAAATAGAAAAAATATATATATAAAATCAATTCGCTTAATTCTGTCATTCTCTTCAACAGTGTAATAATAATAATAACTTTTATATATATATATATATATATATATATAATATATATATATATATATATAATTTTTTTTCTTTTTTTGCTCTATCGGAGTCCTCCAATTCGACTGGGTGGTATTTATAGTGTGGGGTTCCGGGTTGCACCCTGCCTCCTTAGGAGTCCATCACTTTTCTTACTATGTGCGCCGTTTCTAGGAGTATTATTATTATTATTATTATTATTATTATTATTATTATTATTATTATTATTAACTGGTGTAACAATATAAATCAAAAGCAAATTCCTCGGGTAAGCAAGAATTCCTCTCTCACAGAATAACGTCTTCTTCCAATTATCATTCCGAGTCATAAAAATGAACATGCGACGTCGTACCTCTGAAAACAATATTCGACACGACATGAGAGACTACCGGGTGAAGGAAGAGGCAGAGCGCTTAATCAAAGCTCTCGCCGCCGGCCGAACCACAAACCTTCCTGGTGGTTCACTGACGAACACGGATGCCGCAGAGCGCGTGCTGCCGGAATAACTCGACATACCATGAATCATGTGTTATGAACTATACCGGGTTATTATAATATTCTGAGTTTCTTAACCACGCTCAGAAGATCTCTTGAGTCGTGTGCGATTCAACAGGTAATTCTTGTCCCTTAAAATTTTCTAAATGCATAGTAGCATATACTTATACGTGTATAACTGAGTCACGAAAATTTGGAACGTGATGAATATATAAATAGAGGTAGAAGCCACGAAGACTGCTAAGTAAAGGACCCAGAGTCGAAAGATCTCGCAGCTCTCCACTGTTGCACTTTTCTTCGTGGCTTCTACCTTTATTCATACTTATACATGAGTACACAGTACGTAAAATACGTCCTCACATATTTTCTTTGATTTCTTCATGGATCAGAATACAATCACTGGCTTGAAAAGATTCATCAGTAGTTAACAAGATCAGAGAGAGAGAGAGAGAGAGAGAGATAGAGAGAGAGAGAGAGAGAGAGAGAGAACAACGATTACGTACTGATTTTTGTAAACAAAAGCTTCACAGACAAAAAAATGAGAGAGAGAGAGAGAGAGAGAGAGAGAGAGGAGAGAGATAAGATTACATACCAATTTTTGTACACATAATCTTCACAGCCAAAAGAACAAAAAACCATAACATGCAGAAAAACTCAGAAAAACCCGGGATATGAAACACAGCGTGATGCCTAATCTCTTATTCTGTTTCAGCCGCAAATCCTAAGCTAACCAAAATCACCGCAAGGGTGGTTTTCTTTACCCAGGCCCCTCCCCAACATCGCAGCCGACCCCCCAACCCCCCCCCCCCCCCATTTCTCCTCCTACTCCCTCTTCCATCCTTGCAAAATCTCATTTTTCATCCACGTGTTTCTGGAGATTTCTAATACTCCCTTCAAACGGAATTATTCACATTAGAATCACTTTGTGTTACGACTCCTCTGAGGAAGTAAATATGTTACACACACGCTCGGCAATCGGAGAGAAGTCATGCATTTTTAAAATGAAGCCACCAGTTAGTTCCCCAAAACTGAGAGAAATGTTATTGCAGGAAGGTGGGAAATGATACTGTAAAGTAGCTACAGCTGTGTGTGTGTAAGTATGTATATGTATATACATATATATAAACATACATACACACACACAGCTATATACATATATATATATATATATATATATATATATATATATTATAT
>NC_061091.1:20300787-20330787 GCF_015104395.2 Macrobrachium nipponense
ATAAGACGATCACAGTGGTGACTTCAAGACCACGCGCAATCGTCCACACACTAATATGCATATAAATATATATTATGTATATATAATTATATAGGGGAGAGTGGGGTAAGAAGCCCTCCTTAAGGAGAAATGCTTATATAGTCTACAGTATTTCAGCTATTGACCTAAGAGAGATATTTCTAGAAAGCTTTGTTATCGGAGTATCAACGATCATAATCATGAGAAGCTGTTAGCAATTTAGGATAGTAAAAACATGACCTGAAAAAAAAGAACAAAGGGGGCCTTTTACCCCCATGGGTGGGGTAAGAAGCCCACGGTGGGGGCTTTTTGCCCCATACCTAAGATATTGTGGTACTTCATGAAAACTACCATTTATATTGAAAGGTAGACGCCTAATTTTGCTACATATAAAAAAATTCAACTTTCCACACAAAAATATTCAAGAATAAATAATGTTGGAAAATATACAAAAATCAATCTTAGAGTTCTTAGTTTCTTGTAAAACCTAGGAACTTTTTGGTATTCATAGGAACTGAAATTAGCAAAATTGTAAAATAAATTGACACTTCCTCTACATGAAAGCTGTAGCAGCACAATTAGAAATAAATTCACTTTTATATAGCACCAAGAATAACACAAATAAAAGAAATAATGGATAAGTTTTACATAAGAACAAAAATGACATAAGTAAAAAAGGTAGACTAATTTTCTTTACATTACTCCATTCTCTTTGGCTAAAGTCCTGTGACTCTGGTGGCCATCTGGAATTGTAATGTGCTTTTCTGCTCGACTTGGCTAAACAATATTAACAAAGTGATGTAGCCAGTCTACGAAACAACCAGCATTAGACCATCCATTTGCTGTGCATCTAGCAATTGATCCAGGTGAGCTGCCGATCATAAGTAGTGAAGTCATCATTTTACGGGCAAATATAAACATAAGAGGAAGACAAACTCCTGCTGCCTTCATTGCACAAATTAGATGTAGTCTGTCCTCTTTCACCACTGGTTACACGTCCAACTGATCAGATGGGGTAAAAAGCCCCCTGGGCTTCTTGCCCCAAAGCGTGGTGGGCCTTTTACCCCACTTGCCATTTTTTAAGAAAACTAAATCCACCTGTACCTCAATTGAGTTTTCAAGTCTGGATTGCATTGCAAGATATTTCTTAGCTCTCATTTAAAGTAACTGTAGTTAAAGTACTGACTTTACTGACAAGATGTCCACACAGGATATCCCTGATATAGCACGCATACTTACATGAAATGTGTCCAAAGAAGAAAAATGCGTGCTGGCTGTGTCCCATTCTACTTCTCCCTGGCTGTTTGGTATAGAAAGCTTCAGGCAGAAGGTGTTGCTGCACTGACCAGCTGACTAAGTTGCTATGATATGTAATAAGCAAGAAAATAGGGGGGGGCCTTTAACCCTCTAACCCTAATATATATATATATATATATATATATATATATATATATATATATACTATATATAAGGGTCTAAAGTCTGTTTAATCTGCTTAAAAACCGTGGTCTTAAGTCTCTTTAATTTGGTTCAAACTGGGACTTTGCTTAAGATAAATAAACGGTATATTTAAGTTTGTTTAATGTCTTTAAAACCGGGACTTTGGTTAAGAAAAACAGTATTTTGAAATTTGTTTAATCTGGTTAAAACACACAACCAATTGCCGTAAATGAATGAATAAAGGACACCACATACCACTTCACACATCAGTGCTGTCAATAATTTCTTGAAATTCCAGCAGTTCTGTGTTCATCCAAAAACACAAACTAGAATAACTTCGAAGACTCGCGCAGTTTTAAATTGGATCTGGAAAAATAAATTTTCACCAAAGGCCAAGCGCTGGGACCTATGAGGTCATTCAACATTGAAAATAGTGTTGACACCATTGTTCGGCGAAGGTGGAAAATAAAGGGAAGAAAGAGAATAGGAACGGAGGTATAGTAAAATTAATGAAGGAGTTTGAGGCAAGGGGCCGAAGGGATGCTGCAAAGAACCTTAAGTAATGCGTACAGCGCACCGCATGCGGTACACTGACGTCAATACTCCTAAGGGGCACGCAATTTTGAAAAACTCTTAAAAATTCATCCAGTTATGTGTATAAATGGAAAACTAATTCTTGAATATTGTACAGCCTTCACTATCACCCACTTAACATGTATCTTCAACTAGTGTCAACCACTGCTAACTCAGGCTTTCGTGAACCCATTTCTTATTTTCAGCAAGTATCAGTAACTGCCGATTCATTATTCAAAAACCTATTTGTTTTCCCAAAAAACTTAACCTCTCTCTCATTATTCTTTCCTCTGCTTCCCTTGTCACTCAATAAATAATATGAGAAATCGTAACTTGTCAGAACCTCACCAAGCCAGTCATCATATTCCATCATAATTTTCTTATTAATCATTATAACTTCTTCACACCAAAGATGACAGTTGCCTCCTACAACAACAACATTTGTCTGTCCTCCCCCCAGTTTGTCCGCCCCGGGTGGGATGGGTAGTAAGAAAACGGGAGGGTAGGGGAGACATTCACCCCTCCCACTGCAAGCCTGTTTGTACGCCCCGGGGTGAGGCGGAGTCGGTAGGGGATCGGGAGGGTAGGGGAGACATCAGGGCCAAGTTCCAGCACGTGTAGTTCGTATCAAAATATTTCTCTAGAGCCACTTACGCTACTTCTTTTTCATCTACTTGCAAACAGTTGTATTACAGATCTTTAAACTTCTTAGGACCTCAACCCATATATAATTACGTGAGCACTCACACACACACATTATACCTATATACTATATATATATATATATCTATATATATATATATATATATATATATATATATATATATGTGTGTGTGTGTGTGTGTGTGTGTGTGTGTCTTTCACATTACCGTGATTCATATACATATATCGAACTACAAATTTCCTTTAATATTTAATTCGCTCTACCTCGGAATTAATACATTTTCATATATGCTTAACCGAGAGGAATTTATTAAGCTTAATAAATTCCCCCTCGGTTAGGTCGCTGGTTCGCGTCTGTCGATGGCCAATTCTATTATCTCTTAATAAATTCCCCCTCGGTTAAGCATATATGAAAATATATTAATTCCGAGGTAGAGCGAATTAGATATTAAAGGACATTTGTAGTTCGATATTAATAATATATATATACATATATATATATATATATATATATATATATATAGATATATGATATGTATGTATGTAATGTGTGTGTGTGTGTGTGTGTGTGTGTGTGTGTGTGTGTAGATATATAAACACAGAAAAGAATTAACAATACTCTGATAACTTGGTAGATTGACTCGAGGAAAGTAATTTGATGAGAAAGTGGTAAAATCTGAAAGTCTCTGGTTAACTGAAGATTGTGTTGAACAAATAAGCACTGAGTAAATCAAGGGAAAGAGGTTCTGCAAAGGATGGAAGACAAGAGAAGTAGGGGGGAGGGGCTTTGAACAAAATTATACATGGGGGGGGGGGGGGGATTCTTCTCCAATTTCATTAAGAGATGATTACTAGATGAGTAGGAATATGTGGGGAGAATAAATAAGGAATAAATAAGCAAAGTTTCTTTATGTGCTTTTCGTAATACTACATATCATAAATAACCACTACATAAGAGTTTAAATGCAAAACCTATTGTCTAAATATATTCTTATACAGCGTTCTATTAAAAAATGCCAAGACTTACCACATTCAGTCACAACTCTTTGTAAATCCCTCTATTGCCTCTACAAAATACTTGAATGCAATACCCAAGAAAACCAGAGAAAAAAGAAGTTATTGAAAGAACATTGGGTTGACTTCTAGAAGAAGCAATCAACCCAAACGAGAGACAAAATCCTGTACTGCAGGATCCATAGAACGTTATCCGAAAAGAGGAAAGCATCATGAAGGACTCCATACATAAGGACACCCTGCCAATATGAAAAGATGCAGAACTGAACCTCCCTATCGGAAAAAAAAGTGTCTACGGGGAGAGAGAGAGAGAGAGAGAGAGAGAGAGAGAGAGAGAGAGAGAGAAGGGGAGTGGGAGCGTGTATCAATATCACTGACAGATTGGGGTCTGCAAGCATCGACTTTTTCTTAGTGTGGGATGCACGATAACTTCCCTTTCTTCGTAGCCTATAATAATATATAAGATAATTTATAAGATTATTCCTGAGAATGGTTACACTACACGCCATATACATATACACGCAAATTTTTCACATAAAACCAATTCATAAAATAAAGTTTAAACGTTCGATCATTTTTTAAGGCACTCCTCATGTTTCAATTCAACCTTAACTGAAAAATAGGACCCAAGGCCCCTTCATTAAAAAAGGCTCACTTATATATAGTAAGTCAATGATTTCCAATACTCTTTCAATATTTCTTGAAGTATTTCTGATTAGTCTGATTCCTGTATTCAACCTCAAATACAATTTACACCAGAAACAAATACTTCAAAATGACTCAGCACCTTTCCCGATTACTTACAAAATCCTATAAGGTCATTTACAAAAGTCTGTTACCGTAATTCTAAGCCTGACAATATATAGTACCTTCCTTTCAATAATTTTACCTATGAAACTCTGACACTTCAACAATTGTTAAGTCCTTTTAGAGATCAGTGGAAAATGCCTTCAAGGCAGTCGACTGATGATCGAATTATCGTCACTGTGTAACAGTCGAAACAGAAAACGGATTTCTTTAATTTACCACTCAAAATTATTTCTTAAATAAATGAAAAAATTCCCTAAAATATCTACACAAGTCATTACATATGATTCTTATGCTAACGCATATGATCTCACACCTTGCAATAAAAAACTATGAAGAAATTGGTGAGAAAAATGAAAATGAAACTGAAGTAAATGTTTTCTAGATTACATACTTCACAATATAAATTCCTACATGATTTATATGCCGTGTGGACGTAATAATTTGACCAATTTTATAATAATAGATATAACCGTATGTGAATATTAATGCATTTACACAAACTACATTAAGACAACTGTCAAAACATGGTACACATTAAAATGACTAACACTGCGTATTCCACGTTACTGGAGGCAAATTAAACAAGGTTCTCTAAGAAGCAAAATTAATTTCAAGATAAGGTAATGAGCCATCAAACATAAAAATAACATCAATACAAAAACAAACTACCTGCATTAAGCACTCTGTGTTTAGCTGGGATTAACTTAGTTTTATTATGAATGACGCTCATCTGTATTTTAGCATTATTCTTCATATCCGCTTAAAAAGGTAGCTATAAATGCCACTGATGTCATGAAAAGTAATATTATCTTATTCTTTTTTAAGAGACATATTGGCTGTACTTAACCAACCTTGACTTTATAATGATATAAACAGCATTTCTAAAATATCAAAAATTTTTATTTTGTTATCAATTGGCTTATTTGGTTCCATATAAACAATGGATCAGAGATCATAGGCGGGAACATGACATATTCTCCATATTCCGTCAGTGAGTGTACATGAGCATTATACAACCGAAAATCACTGTAATATTCAGGTTGAGATAACTATTGTAACTTCACACTGCTGTCACTTAAGGAAGTTGAATGTCAAACTCATCACTACGAAAAAATGACTATTTAATCACATGTTAAATTTTATGTTTTTCCCGTGTTAGCATTAAGCAAATGACGTAAAATATGTATTCGATAAAGTATTCAAAAATGCCTTTCATTCGTGAAAGCATTGCAGGTCGTTAACATCAAAAATTCATATTGAAAACTATTCATTTGCAAAATCCCCACAGGATCACCACATATTCTGGAACGCCACTCCTCACCGAACTGTGTTTAAATGGAAACCAATTTACTTTTAAAAAGAAAAAAAGTAAAACGTTATGAAAAAAAAAAAAAAAAAAAAAAAAAAAAAAAAAAGAGAGAGAGAGAGAAAGCTGGGCGGTAAAAGGTCTTTTACATTATTCACACATCCGCACAAATGCTTCCTGAGAAATGGACAGTGGCGCGGCCTGTTTCCATCAATTAGTTATGAAGTGCCAAGGGAAACATGGCCTATCAAGTGTCAATTATGACTCATACGTAACCCGACTTGTGTATATATAGACACATGTTATTGTAAATATTTTCGTAGTAAAAGAGATGACAGTCTTATGAATGCTCTTACAGCGATTTGTATTTGTTTGTTTGTATGGTGTTTTTACGTTGCATGGAACCAGTGGTTATTGAGCAACGGGACCAACGGCTTTACGTGACTTCCGAACCACGTCGAGAGTGAACTTCTATCACCAGAAATACACATCTCTCACTCCTCAATGGAATGGCCGGGAATCGAACCCGCGACCACCGAGGTGAGAAGTAAACACCAAACCAACCACGCCACTGAGGCGCTCCGCGATTCGTATTTAATACATGCCTATTTTTATATATTCATCACTTATTTCTTAATTTATCCTTTTTTCTAATAACTGGTACCTTTTTTCCAGTATTTCTTATGTTTCCTAATTTCTTTCAGATGAACACCATATTCTTTGGAAGCTTGAATTTCAAGCAAACGGTCCTTGTAGGTCTGTTCCATATGAATATGGTTGGTTCATCTTTTTAATAATAATGTTTATCGAAAATATTCATAGAGACCAACACACAAATGTCGCTTACACACAATAAATTTAAAATAGTATAGCACCATTTCCAACAGAGGTCACTGACACTGCATAACAACACAATCGCCTTACAGCATTCGATAGTGTGATTTTTACGTACTCTCAAACACTTAAATGTTGTCAACAACTCACAAATTATTCTAGAGCAAAATGCATCTCTCTCTCTCTCTCTCTCTCTCTCTCTCTCTCTCTCTCTCTCTCTCATAGATCCGAGAGTTTGATGGCAAGAGGTAATTTCTACATTTTTAAATAATCTTCTTATAAGTGGCATTGCGGTCCAATTTCTAAAGACAAAACGGTTGAAATAAAGGCCACGGGAAACGCATATGGTGAAGACGCTGGCCTGGGTCGTTTATCAATTTGCCCCAAAGCTTTTGTAGCATTACATACCTCTCTCTCTCTCTCTATCTCAAAATTCAATAATCTGTTGCAGTCACGATGTGCAACTGCTAATAGAAAATTCGCATAAACAAAGACCTGACTTTTTGCGTCATCCTACTACAGAAGAGGCAAATAAAAATAAAACAATTAAACAAACCGAACTGAAACCATAGCTTACTTCTCAGTGTTATATATACTTTTCCTTGGATCATACATAACCCATCAATGATGACATAATAATGTACAGAAATACATTCATAACTTTCTGAACACTTCTGCTGGACGAACTTAGAGCTAATCTGTAGGCGAATTTTCTCAGTTATTCTGTAGCCAAACTTTCTGAACTATTCTGTAATCGAACTTTCTAAGCTAATCTGAAGGAGAATTTTTAAAGTTAATCTACAAGCGCATTTTTTACCTATTCTGTAGACGAATTTTATCAGCTATTCTGTATGCGAATTTTCTGAACCATACTTTAAGCAAACTTTCTGAGCTTTAATGTAGGCGATTTTTCTGAGCTATTCTACAGGCAAACCTCCTGAGTTATTCTGAAGCCAAACCTTCTGTTCTGAGCTATTCTATACACAAACCTTCTGAGCTATTCTGTATATTCTATGGGCAACCCTTCTGAGCTATTATATAGGCAAACCTATATGCAACCCTTCTGAGCTATTCTGTAGGCAACCCTTCTGAGCTATTTTGTAGGCAACCCTTCTCAGCTATTCTATACGCAAACCTTCTGAGGTATTCTGTGAGCAACCCTTCTCTGCTATTTTGTAGGCAACCCTTCTCAGCTATTCTATACGCAAACCGTCTGAGCTATTATGTAGGCAAACCCTCTGTTCTGAGCTATTCTATACACAAACCTTCTGAGCTATTCTGTAGGAAACCCTTCTGATACAGGTCAGCATGTAACCTGTAAACTACTTCTCTGGTGAAAGTAGGTTTAAAATATGTCAGCACGTATAAAATATTAAAAATCACAATGACGAATATTACTTACCATTTTTATCAGCATCCTATAAAGCGACAGAAACAGCACCCGATCTACCTAAAAACGACATCTACCTCAGCCGAGAGAGAATCAACGATGATTTCAAGCTACGAACAGCATAACATTTGAATACCAATGCACTCTTTTTCGCTGGCTGCAGTCGCTACAAGATCAAGTATTCAACTTATGCAAATGATGATCAACGTAAATGGATTGCATAATCCCATCATATTTGCACGTCAAGAGACTCTCAGCAACAGAAACTGAATAAGCACAGTTCTCTCTCTCTCTCTCTCTCTCTCTCTCTCTCTCTCTCTCTCTCTCTCTCTCTCTTTTCAAATTCAAGTTAAAGTAAGATGCACGTCAGATAAGCATAAGTTACGTTTCTAAGTCATTGGAACTTTTATAAATGAACCAAGAATGTAGGCGATAATAATAATAATAATAATAATAATAATAATAATAATAATAATAATAATAATAATAATAATAATAATAATAATAATAATAATAATTAACGTGACTAAAGTTTTATCTATATAAACCCTGAATGGCAAAACTTGGGTAATTCAGTCAATCTAATTTTCAGGCGTTTCAAGTAACCTTAAAACTTAATTGCTATCCCAGAATGCCAGCTGGGATTATCTCCTATAATAACCGACGGATGCCTCTCATTTTAAAATCGCCTCTCCTGATTAAAAATTAAATCTGAGCTTCCCTGACAATAACTATCTTTATAGAAATAAGTCTTGAATTGGCTAAAAAAAAAAAAACAATAAATCAACAAAAACAGAGTAAAGAGAAAAACAAGTTTATAAAAGGACTCTGGAACTGGTCAGTGCGACATCGTGGCACCACAATACTAAGAATGTTGAAATTCCCCACACTGAGTAACACGCAGTATGCCAAGAGGCCCGGGCATTGAGACAGGCAAGTGGAAGTTTCCAACCCAGAGCAAGTTTATATGAAAAGTATTATGCCCTGAAAAATATTGCTATCGACATCCGGACACAACAATAACAGGTTTGAGAAATTTGTTCTCAAACATGTGGTTCAAATAATATAAATATTGTCATCACTATAGACTTGATAAGACTTCTTAAACATTGCCTTCCTGTTTGACTGCACTTTAAAACCACTGGAAAAAGAAAGCTTCCGGTCAATCAAAGTGAAAGGTCAATCACAGTAAATTCAAAGTGAAAGGTCAATCAAAGTAAAATCAAAGTAAAAGCTCAATCAAAGTAAAAGGAGGTATTAACAACGTCCTTTGAACCACACATAGATTCACTTTAATGAAATCTTTTCTTGACAACAAGCAAAAGTATTTCACTCCTTTTAAAGTTGAAATAAAAGAACAAACAAAAACCATTCCTTCCATTAACAGTGAAAAAAAAAATATTGATAACTACAAATTAAATCATAAGCAGCTCGAAACTGATAACGATATTCTATTCTGTTTTTCATCAACTGAATTAAATATATATGTATTTATGTATATATAAACATCATTCGAAGAGGGACGCGTATCTCACCCCTCGAGATCTAAACGGTGAATGAGTGCACATTCAATCTGCATACACAAACACCATTAAGTGGAAAATCAAATGCCCCACCAAGCCGCCAGCGGATCTAAACTCTCTCTCTCTCTCTCTCTCTCTCTCTCTCTCTCTCTCTCTCTCTCTCTCTCTCTCTCTCTCTCTCCTTTTAGCTCCCTAATGCGAAATGAAATAATGATAATGACGCTGCATAGGAATTATATATCGTACGGTATCGACGGTAATGGGAAACAGCAGCTGCCACTGCCGAAGCCTTTAAATCGGGGACCCTATGCCGCCGGTACCGGCAACTGCGAAATCGACTTTGATTTTGCAATTGCAGTTGACTTATTCCTGGTTTTGTTACCTTTGCAGGCGTTAAAGGACATCCAATTAGTAATCAAATAAATCTAGCTAATAAATGTATATAATTTACTGTATCATTAGCGGTAAATATGGAATGCAAAACCTAGAAGTTGAATTCCAGCGGTTGACTTATTAGTGATTTTGTTCCCGGTGAACGGGTTAATTGATGTGCACTTAATGAGCAAATAAATCTAGCTAAAAATATATATTACTTACGGTAATATTAACTGTAAATGTAGCGTAAAAAGCACAGGACTTGAATTCCTCTAAATGACAGCTGCACTCGACGCTAATTCAACTAAAATAATTGAAAACTGAATTCGTTTCACCCATACTGTAAACTGTAATAATAATAATAATAATAATAATAATAATAATAATAATAATAATAATAATAATAATAATAATAATAATAACGAAACTTGGATTATTCAGTGAACACAGTTCACCTGTGTCAAAATAAACTATGTTATCACTTTACTCCTATACGTACAAAAAAATTAAACCCAAATTCCGTAACTACCTATCATACATGAGAAATAGTCCCTCGATAACCTAACATTAGCAGACAAGAAAAGCATTGCTATTTACAAATAGCTCAGCGCAACATCAAAACATTTACCAAAATACATGACTCAAAACATAAATTTGTGAATACTGCTTACAATTTCTTTGAAACCTCAAATTATTCACAAAAAATCCCATCACTTTCACGCAGTACAATGCTACTGCATAAAATCAATTTTTCTATGATAAAAGAAAGCTAAAAGTTTATAGTTTTCCTGCAAATACTACGTAGGACGAAAGAACAAACCAGTCTGCGTTCTACAACGAATTTATCTACGGTATTCCTCTTAGCTGGAGAAAACGCCTTTTTCTAGTCCCCCACCATAACAAAAGGTCACGTACCAACCAACATATACAGCGTCGAGTATATCCCACATTAAAATGCGAGGGTAAGAGTAAAGGTTAATGGTCAATACAAATAAAAATAGTTTCCTTCAAATTAACCCCGTTTTAATTTAACTGGTTTAAAACAAATACTAAAAGTCGACTAAACATAATTCAAAAGAGAAGATTTGCTAAGTAACTGTCACATTTCAAGAAAATCCTGAGAGAGAGAGAGAGAGAGAGAGAGAGAGAGAGAGAGAGAGAGAGAGAAGAAATATTGCGCCTAATCGAAGCAACTGTATCTGTTCCATAAATCAATAGCTTACGCTGTCACTTTTTTTTTTTCATTCAAAGTTACAGGAACCCCTTTTTCATTTTTTACTTTACTACTTTTCCCCTACGGAAACTATTCAATATTCCTAGCCTAATTAGGATCTCCCATGTCCGCTTCGCATCAAGCGAGCTATTACGCCTAATTAATCATTATATACCTGCGTTTGCCAACCCCATCTATAATTACCCAGTCACTCGCAGGCCTTCTCTAACAACAACTAAAACATGAACGGGGATCCAGGGTTTCTTTTAAGGAGGGCGTGGCGGACAAAACAAAACAGAACACAACAAAAACATAAGACAAAACACTTTTCTTATTTTTTTGTTTTCTCTTTACCGCTTGTCATTCATTCTCTTTTCAGGATTTTTCCTCCCTAAGGTTTTTCCTCCCTATGATTTTTCCTCCCCAAGATTTTTCCTCCCTAGTATCGTATGCACACGGAAATTCACCATTAAGGGTCAGGAGCTAACTCCAGGATTACAACACAGATGGGAGAGAGAGAGAGAGAGAGAGAGAGAGAGAGAGAGAGAGAGAGAGAGAGAGAGAGAAGAAAATTTGCGGGAACTGTGCACTCGGGTGACGCAATTGTATTGGGGTTCTCCGTTGGAATTCGTGCTTACGACCACACCTGAGGCTTCATGGCACAACTGAGGATAATCAAAGTGCCTGGTAAAATATCTCTCTCATTCACTTGGAACCATTTTGTGTGTGTGTGTGTGTGTGTGTGGGGGGGGGGGGGGGGGGGGGAGTGGTGGGGGGGGGAGGGGTGGCGTTTGCTGATTACGAGACCTGAACTGAAATTTAGAATAAGGAGAAAGTCTAAAAAGTCACTTCGTTTTCTTTGCTTTTACTAAACCACACCGGTTCTGTCCTCTTCACCTTTACTAGACCAGCTAAAATATGACTTACAACGTCAGTCAGGTTTTATTTACATAGAAAATTTATTATACTTAATTTCAACGCCGTGGTGCAATCCTTGCGTTGTCGCAACAAACAGTAATGGCTTCTAGTCAATCATTAAAAAAAATAAAGGAATGTCATCTAAAATACCCACAATCCTCAAAACGAATGAAGACCTAATTATCAGTTCATTCTTGGAGATAACAACAATCATGTCACAAAAAGATTTTTTAAAAAATCCGAAACTTAAAATTAAAGCAAAATGATTCATCATAAAAGTCAAATATGAATTTACAAACCAAGGTATTTGGAGTATACTCATAAAATCTGGCTTAATAAATTTGTCAGTCTCTATCTATGTGTTTCTTTTTCTATTCGTGTGTGTGTGTGTGTGTGTGACCGTGAACGAACGTAAACTGCATTTTACTCAATCTTTCTTTTGCGGTTCTGACGTATGAATATATCTCTCCAGTGTTGTTTAAATTCTACCAATATGTATATGTATATGCATATATACATGTATATTCATACACACACACAAACACAATACAAACACACACACAATCACGTTACGACACGTGTGCCTGCGTGCGTGCCTGAGTGCGTTCACGGAAGCGCATATTTGCGTCCGGGTCCTCTTTAAAAGAGGGATCTGACGTCAGGCGAGAGATTTCACAACTCTCAAGCCTTGTGCACTCTCCTTCAATTCCTATCTAATCAAAGTCATCATTTTTTAAACTTTCCGAGTCTTTCTTTTGTGGATGGGACTTCCCAAGGGTCGGTATCCTGCAATATATATATATATGATATATATATATATATATATATATATATATATATATATTTATATATACATATATGTGTGTGTGTGTGTGTATATAAATGGTAATTGATTTTGTAGCGCAGAGATAATGAAGTTAGTTTTTACTTCAGTTTTAAATTTTCCGTAATTTGAACATCGGCATTTTATAGTAACCCCCCTTCCCCTTCTTGAGAAACTCTTCCATTTTCTTTTTTATAAGGGTAACTCAACTCTCACAGATGCAACACAGGCGCCCAGCGACATGCTTTCTGCTTGTCAATGGATGCGTGAAGTACATGCAAATATTCATCGTGGCATAAAATTTCTGTTTTTCGCAAACTCCAACCATAAATTTCAGTATACATCTAAAACATACTGCGGTTCAACTTTAAAAAATTATCTTTGGGAAATGACAAGATAATTTAATATATGTTATCATTCTTCAGTAATTTCAATACCTTTCCTGGCCTAGGAAAGAGAGGAAACCGAAACAATTACTCAGCAATATCAAGAAAAAGGCTTCCAGCCTTCACACTAAAAAGGCGCGCGCGTGCACACAATTGTAATGGAACTCGCTTGCGTCAAATATGAACGATAACCGCCATTTGCAGAATTTTCGAAAAATCAATCAATTTGCCAATCTTAGATCAGTAATGAAAATATAAAAATGCTACTCAACACCATTTCCTAAAACGCTTTTTTTTTTCTTTCTTTCTTTATTTTACAAACAGCTCCTCCGGCAACCCAATTTAGTTCTGTAGCAATACGTTTTCCGCCTCCTAAACCTATCCAGAAAAGAAAGATGGCAACGCAGACCTAGTCCTACATCTCCCAATAATGGAAACGCGTATCTCTCTCTCTCTCTCTCTTCTTTTTTTTTCTTTTTGAGCTGTTCAACAGTGAAAAACGACAGAGCTAGCCAAGCCTACATGTAAACAGATAAAGGGCAGATGGGGAAGGGTCTCTCTCTCTCTCTCTCTCTCTCTCTCTCTCTCTCTCTCTCTCTCCTCTCTCTCTCAATCCTGGCCTCATTGGGTATGTTAGTCGATTGGGTAAGTAAAGGAGAATTTAGGGTGCTCTAACCAGGTTCTAAATAGCTCTAAATACCTCGAGTGTCTTTGGGAATTTTATCTGTACCCTGAAGATGAAAAATGATAGCACCTGGAGTGCTCAAGTGAGCCATAAGAGATCTCAGCGAGGGTGAATATTCGCCGAAGTTGAATAAATTACCGACTTGAGATACAAACTGGCCTCATTTTGTTAATGGGTGAGAGTTATTAACGTATTCATCGTATGGACTTTTGGTATAAACAGGCCTATTTGGGAGGTGGGGGAGGGGGGTTGCTAGCTATTCTATTCATAACGGTTAATCATACTGTTGCATATTTTGTTATGAAAACAGCAATGCTGTTATCACGGTGATAACACTCATCTTGATAATCAGTCTTACCGAGATAACAAGAGCAAATTATGCATATAAAGTTAGGGAATATACTTGGTTTGTCCAATCGAGAGGTCCAAACTCGGCTTCTTACTCTTTGGAATACCTTACCACACTTACGGGGTGACTTCAAGCAATGATCCATGCTGGCATAAGGCCAATTTAATCTAATCCTATTTAATCTAATCCAACCTCTAGTCAAGTTGAAAAGTAAATGAATCCATTTGCAAGACAGCATCTGTAATAGCCTCTCATAAAGATATTTCTGACGCCAAGAATATAATAATCAGTTCCTAAATAACGAAACAAATGATTTAAATTATACTACTAAGATGCCTGTATCTGATTAAAATACATAATCACAGCTTTGTCACCATTCTACAAATATCTTACAAAACAAAGAAGCTCTGAGCAACAGATTATACATACACACAAATATAAAGACTTAAAACTTTACCAGCCAAGTATGCTTGCTAGCAACGCCACCTACCGAAAGCAAGAGCATCGAATCTCCCTAAAACTAGATATCGACATAAACGGAAACCCTGAGCTCAGTTGAAAACGTAATCCACGAGTCTGTATAAAAATCCCCACATAATGACAAGCGCCTTTATCAGAATGAGAAAAATCCTGATAAACAATGCGGGCCTTTCCCATGGCACTCTCTAATCAGCTTAACTTGGTTGTTCGACCATTCTTGTTGGGCACACGGAGGCACAAAATTACGGCAGAATTGAATACCACAATTTCACAACCTCTGCAAAGCATAAATTGCCCGAAATGTTGTGCCAGTTTATACGTCTGTTATTTTGACAGGTTATACTTCTGTTGCAATAACGGCAGACGTGAATAAAACGAGTTTGTTACCGATAAACCCAAGCAAAGAAAATTTTTATGGACGATAACGTAGGTGATTGTGTGTGAATGTATACCTGCTATATATACATACATACTTACATACAAACATGATCTGGTCGGCAACGTTACCTCGTTCTGATAATCTGGATTCGAGTTCGAATCCTGCTATGGACATGAGAATTACTTCATATTGCATTTGGATCCAAGGCTTTGTAGTAACAAGCGTACTCAAAAAGTGTACGACAAATGTGTGTGTATATATATATATATATATATATATATATATATATATATATATATATACATACATACATACATACATATATATATATATATATATACATAAATTCACATATGCATTACATACATACCTGATACCTGCTATCCTAGATAGTGTTAATGGCTTGGTTCCTACTGCTGCATCATATCCCAGGGCAGAGGAACGCCTAAATGGGTTTGTCTGTTTGTTTGTATGGTGCTTTTACATGGCATGGAACCAGTGGTTATTCAGCAACGGGACCAACGGCTTTACGTGACTTCCGAATGCACTTCTATCTTCAGAAATACACATCTCCCACACCTCAAGTATCGAGCCCGCGACCAACGAGGTGGCACGCCAACCCTATACCGACCACGCCGCTGAGGCGCTAAATGGGGTTGTAAGAATCTTGGAGTCCTTCCCCAGGGAGTTCTCAGCGCCCTGTTTATGGTAGATGAGCCTCTCTCTCTCTCTCTCTCTCTCTCTCTCTCTCTCTCTCACGGTCAGTGAAAACCAGTAAAAGCTGGACAATGGCTTAGGATAAAGATATATATAGTGCCTCAAAATAGGTGAGTGCCTGATGTAGGAATTGTTTGGTATTGTGGAATAGAAGTGCCTTAATACCCATGAAGTGAAGGGCTGGGTTAGGACATAAGAAAGTGGTTCAGCTTTCACGAGAGAGAGAGAGAGAGAGAGAGAGGAGAGAGAGAGAGAGAGAGAGAGAGAGAGTTCTAAATAAAATAACATACATACCGTAACTTCACATAAGATTTCCAAAGAACTAAAACAAACTTTTAAACTCACCAACGAATTCTGACTTCAAAACCAACAGTTAATTAACGGGAGTACCTACCTTCCTGGGAATGACTTTCATCTGTCGAATTTACAAAGACACTCTCCCAACTCAAGAAATTTACACAAGGTCTCACCTTTGCCAGTATTATCCTTTTAGAAAATTTAATAGGAATATAATTGCATTACCTTACTACAGAGAGGAGCCTACGACGGTGGAATAAAATTGCTATTTACATTACTTACGACCATGTCAAAGGATCTCTCTCTCTCTACATAATAAGTTCAGACAGAGGCCATCTATATAATAGTTTCAGACAGAGGCCATCTATATAATAGTTTCAGACAGAGGCCATCTACATAATAATTTCAGACAAGAGGCCATCAATATGACAATTTCAGACAGAGGCCATCTATATAATAGTTTCAGACAGAGGCCATCTATATAATAGTTTCAGACAAGAGGCCATCTATATAATACTTTCAGACAGAGGCCATCAATATAATAATTTCAGACAGAGGCCATCTATACAATAATTTCAGACAGAGAACATCAATATGACAATTTCAGACATAGCCTATCAATATAATAATTTCAGACAGAGGCTATCTATACAATAATTTCAGACAGAGGCCATCAATATAATAATTTCAGACAGAGGCCATCTATATAATAGTTTCAGACAGAGGCCATCTGTATAATAGTTTCAGACAGAGGCCATCAATATAATAATTTCAGGCAGAGGCCATCAATATAATAATTTCAGACAGAGGCCATCAATATAATAATTTCAGGCAGAGGCCATCAATATAATAATTTCAGACAGAGGCCATCAATATAATAATTTCAGACAGAGGCCATCAATATAATAATTTCAGACAGAGGCCATCAATATAATAGTTTCAGAGAGAGGCCATCTATATAATAGTTTCAGACAGAGGCCATCTACATAATAAGTTCAGACAGAGGCCATCTATATAATAGTTTCAGACAGAGTCCATCTATATAATAGTTTCAGACAGAGGCCATCTACATAATAATTTCAGACAGAGGCCATCAATATGACAATTTCAGACAGAGGCCATCTATATAATAGTTTCAGACAGAGGCCATCTATATAATAGTTTCAGACAGAGGCCATCTATATAATACTTTCAGACAGAGGCCATCAATATAATAATTTCAGACAGAGGCCATCTATACAATAATTTCAGACAGAGAACATCAATATGACAATTTCAGACATAGCCTATCAATATAATAATTTCAGACAGAGGCTATCTATACAATAATTTCAGACAGAGGCCATCAATACAATAATTTCAGACAGAGGCCATCTATATAATAGTTTCAGACAGAGGCCATCAATATAATAATTTCAGACAGAGGCTATCTATACAATAATTTCAGACAGAGGCCATCAATATAATAATTTCAGACAGAGGCCATCTATATAATAGTTTCAGACAGAGGCCACCAATATAATAGTTTCAGACAGAGGCCATCAATATAATAATTCCAGACAGAGGCCACCAATATAATAATTAATAATTTCAGACAGAGGCCATCAATATAATAATTTCAGTCAGAGGCCAGCAATATAATCATTTCAGACAGAGGCCACCAATATAATAGTTTCAGACAGAGGCCATCTATATAATAATTTCAGACAGAGGCCATCAATATAATAATTTCAGACAGAGGCCCTCAATATAATAATTTCAGACAGAGGCCATAAATATAATAATTTCAGACAGCGGCCATGTATATAATTTCAGAGTCCATCATCTGTATAATAATTTCCCACCTCTCACGAGTCTATAATGTTAGACAGAGGCCACCTATATAATAACTTCAGAGAGGGAGGGGCTGTTGTAGAGACGCACTGAGGGCAATCATTTCCATTACAAGTGGCTTTCTGCCTTCATCTTTAACTAAGCAAATGGCAGAGGTACAGGCCAAATGACCTTTTCCACACAAGATATATATGTTTCCAAACATGTCCTGAACCTTAATAGAGCTTATAAACGGACATGAAAATTGCTATGCTTTCAATGAGACTCAACCAAAATAATAGTGTTCGTAAGGGCTAAGAACAGCTGATGGCAAACGCTGTGCTTTCCACATGATTCAACACTATGGACTTTTCGATGAGGACAAATCTTTTACAAAGTACCTTTGGTAATATTGTGTGTATGAAATGTATCCAATTCAACCTGGGAAATGAGTTCTTTCTTTTCAAACTGTCCTTTGATATAAAGCACAGACCAAATTATTCACTATGCAGAATCCATTCTTCCTTATGACTATTCACCTAATGTATACTATGCACTTTCAGGGTAAAATTGTTTTAAATGTCAAAATCTTAGATGAATATGAAAGTATCTATGATGTCTTTGCACACCAATGTAAACTAATATTACAGAACATATATCGTTTCTATATGACGTTTTTTCCTCTTTCAGTTCTGATAACTGTTTACAATATCTTGACAAGTGAGAAAGACTATTACTACTGTGATGCAAACCTATGGGCCAACAACAATCCAGCAAAATGTTGCAATGCATCGGCCGGGAATCGAACCCGGGCCTCCCGCGTGGCAGGCGAGAATTCTACCACTGAACCACCGATGCTATACGACGAAACCATATACTACTTGTGAGATTGTTATGTTTGGAATAAGTTGGACACTTATACACGTCAAGCTAAAGTGTAAAAAAAATTGACGCTTCTGCCTGCAAAGGTTGTGAAAATGAATATGACATCTATGCATGCAAGGCCGGGAAAAAAATTGACCGATGTAAATCTTGCAAAACAAAATTTAATATGAATAAAACTGACGTTTCTATCTGTAAACTTTGTGAGAAGAAAATTGTCACTTTTATGTAATACCTATGAAGATAAATCTGACACTCTCGCAAAGCTTGTAGAAATAATTTGACACTTAAAGTCAAGTGAGTGAAAAGAAGCCTGACATACACACATATAAAACGTAAAAAAAAAAAAACCATCTAACACTTGATGCAAAAAAGCTTTTGGAAAATAAAATTAGGGTCTAATACAAGTTAAGTCCCGTAAAGGGGTAGGGGCGCCAGTGCACCTCACGGGGGGTGCACTGTAGGCATCACCTAAAGTTCTTTGCAGCGTCCCTTTAGCCCCTAGCCGCAACCCCTTTCATTTATTTTACTGTACCTCCGTTCATATTATCTTTCTTCCATCTTGCTATCCACCCTCTCTTATCAGTTATTTCATAGTGCAACTGTGAGGCTTTCTCCGTTACCCTTATCAAACCTACCTACTCTCAATTTCCTTTCCAAGGTTGAAAGACCTCATAGGTCCCAGTGCTTGGTCTTTGGCCTAACCTCAATAATCCACCACATTCCTATACATGTTGAGCTTCCGGTCACCTTTTAATATTTGAAAAGGACATCCGACTAGGCATGGATACTTATGGCAATACTTTCGGGTCCATGCCAAGGGGCTGAGGCACCAGCAGTTAGGTTAAGTATGTAAAAAAAAAAAAAAAAAAAAAAAATACTGATTAGATTATTCAAATATCCAAGAAATCCCAGTCGAGCCAAGGCATCTTAGATCAGGAAGTAAGAATAGGTTGGGTCAGGTCAGGTCAGGTCAATGTGTAAACTAAATTGCCTGTCTTAATTTTACTCACATTCCGCTACTTCTTAATAGTGATCTTTGTTGAATTTCCAATGTTAGCGTCATATTATCAAGTTCCTGTAAAATTGTTATATCTTATAAATTACACAATATTACACTACATATCCAGGCATCGGTGGTTCAGTGGTAGAATTCTCGCCTGCCACGCGGGAGGCCCGGGTTCGATTCCCGGCCGATGCACAAATATTTTACTTTATAACTTAATGTGTCTACATAAAAATCCTTTCACGAACGTAGTATACGTACAACCCAGTGACCAAAATAGTAACTCCCATTTATGTGCGCTGTTATCACCACAGTTCTTAACAGGAAGTATATCTGCGAAGGAACGTCTATAAAAGGGAGTAGCATATTTATTAACAAGTCTTTCGTCGTAGCTGTTACTTCTCTTTTTAAATGTATATTAATATTTATATAACTTCTAACGCTAACTGTGCTGCGTGCTGGCGCAGACGCACTCATGCATGCATACGAAAATATGTTACTTAATTAATGAATGAATGAATGAATAAATAAATAAATAAATAAATCCTACATACGTATATACTTTGTATATATATATACATATACATATATATATATATATATATATATATATATATATATGATAGACACACACACACACACACACATATATATATATATGTGTGTGTGTGTGTGTGTGTGTGTGTATATACATATACATAACCTGATGCGAACAAATACACTAAAGAACACTGTAACATCTGCTCACAAGAACCAACAACTAAGAATATTTTCATGAAGCAAAAAACAATAAGGTTTACGAAACAAACTGCGGTGGTGATTAACATAAAAAATACATATTTCTGATTCCATCACTTAATAGGCATTACACCGTCCTTATTAATGCGTTATATCGTGGAAAAAGTACCATCGATCTAAAGACAAAACAAATACAAATATTAAAAAAAAAAAGCTTCCTGACAACATAAAAAAATAAAAACAATAAGGTACATGTGACGGTCATTTGGCACCAACTGACGTCATCAGAGAAGACCTTGGGAAATGAATTGGAGTCCAGACTTGTTCAAAGTGATTATGGCCGTTGCATTGGGCCTCGTTAACAAAGAGACCCTTGTAATTCATCAAACACCCGCCCGTAACAGAAGTCTTTCATTTCCTTGGCTGTCAAACTTAGAAATGGACTTCCGGGGAGCATTACTGATGAAGACTACTTCACTCAAAAATTCCTACTTTACATTCAAACTCCTGCACACCAGCTGGTTATATATTTATATGTGTATCTATCGCCCCATTTGTATGTATGATTTCTTCTCCATTTTCTCCATTTCACATATTTATTCTATTCAGTGGGAACTCACTTTACAAATTAAAGGTCTTTTATGCTTGAGCTACTTGTATGGATTCTCATTTTGAACATCATCATCGTAATAATAATCATAATACCGCAATCTGCTAAAACGCTGTACATTTTACGCAGCTGCTGAACGGCCAAAGCAATAAGCAAAGCCCCTTGCAGCAGTTGCATGTCTCGCTATAATTTTTTCTTCGAATGCGCACACGTGACAAGGTTTGCTCTTTGCAGACACTTTCACGCTCAACGAATTCAATCCAACGAACTCTAGGATCTAGCAGTAAACAATTCATGAATTTTCGCAATTCGCTGAACATTTATTTTCATGTTCATTTAATAATCTAATAACTTTTTATTTATTACCTTTTTATTCATGTATTAAAATACTTATCTATTTATTTAGAAAAAAATATCAATATGTTAATCTAGTATCTTTGTTTCCTACTAACTGATCTTTCTATATTGTTTATAGTCTCCTGTATTGTCTTTCAAATGAAGACCATATTCTTCGGAAACTTGAATTTCAAGTCAATGGCCCTTTTCGATCTGTTCCATATGAATAGGGTTAATTTTCTGTATAATAATAATAATAATAATAATAATAATAATAATAATAATAATAATAATAATAATAATAATAATAATAATAATAATAATAATAATAATAATAATAATAATAATAATAATAATAATAATAATAATAATAACATCTACATGTTGTACAACATCTATATGTTGTGAGGTTGAGTTTAACAGACTACGGACAAAAATTAACTAAACATCAAATGATGAGAAGGACTAGAAGAGCTTACTAATAAAGCAAAGCTTTCCATGATGCTTATAAATTTGACTACCAATGAGCAATCAAAAAAGAGACGCAACTTGATGCAATTCGAACAATTTGGCCAACTCTGTTATTGCTTACGGGGTTTGTGTATGAGTGATGCAGATGTCAACAGGACTGGATGAAACCTGGCGTTAATTACAAAGTTATTATAACTGGTCTCTACAGCAGGAAAGCGCAGTAACAGCAACCTGAGACTGATGATTATTTGTGCCCAATCAGAAACGCAAGTTGTCCAATTATGCAATAAACAGAATTGCCTTGCAGAATTTACGAACTTTAACAAACATAGAAAAGATGCTCAGTTGTCCAAATTTCTGTTCAAACGAAGAAAATCGATTCAAATACTACTCGACCACTAAAAGCCTTTGAACTTATCGATGCTCAAGGTGAAACTTGAACAACAGAGATGATAATTACAACTATCCGCGATACACTCTCAGACAGAACCATTCCGGATGTACAAAGAGTCGCTTATTCCGCCTGTACCAAGAACAACAGCTTCTATTATCGACCCAAACTTTTGTTTCAGAACTAGTGGCATTCCCAGGAATGGTTTACCAGACTTCATATAGAAACTACTCCAAACATAGCTATTAAGTTTCATGGCTAGTATCTGTTTCTCTTACTGAGAATGCATAACATACAATACACGTTCTGTAATAATGTGTGTAACTAAACTGAAACATAATTACACACTAAGGCAACTGATAGAATATAGGATTAGGCAAAAGACCAAGCACTGGTCATTCAGGGCTGAAAGGGAAATTTACTGTAAGAAGGTTTGAAAGATGCAACAGGAGGAAAACCTTTCAGTTGCACTATGAATCAATTGTTAGGAGAAGGTAGAAAGTAAGATTGAAGAAAGAGTATATGAATGGAGGTACAGTAAAAGAAATGAAAGGGGTTGCAGCTAGAGGCCGAAGGGAGCTGCAAAGAACCTTTAGTGATGCCTACTGATGAACTGGTTATCATCTGACGTGACAAATGCCGAGGGCAGTCAAGCCGAACAGGCTCGATTGTTTTATATACAACGCATATCAATGCCACTCAAAGATTGCATGCCATCAATAGCCATAAAAAAAACTTTGTTTTTTATTATACTGTCACTGTCAATTTACTCTGCAAGTCAATATGTCAAAATACAAGTGTAAAAACTCATCTGTGTCAATTTGCGTTCCCGTCAACACTTTTGACAGGTTATGAAAAATTAATCTGCTATGGCGTCAATTCTCGACATCAAAACGTCGCGATGCGATCCCAGGATGTCGGAGTTCGGTGTGTCTGTGTCTGTGTGTGTGTGTTTTTTTTTTTTCAGAAGACTTCGAAAACGCTTTTGAAAAACAATTACTTCTATATCCCATATCCAGGTCAGCTTCGGCATATGGAGAAAGCATTTTTCTGAAAGCATTTCTGAGAGCACTGCCCGTGAGGATGCCGAATGGGTGGTATCTTGAAACACACACACAAGCGCCCACGCACAAGCACACCGCTGTGTACCAGGAAAGGAAATTATGCAACGTTATCAACAACTTTCCCTTGAGAACAGCAACAATTACGAACTAGTGCCTGACATGTAATCCAATTTGATTGCGTGAATCCATAATGCATCGCTTGTTATACCGAATACGGATGTATACCATTTATTTACTCCGATTCGCATCATATATATGTATAAGTATATATATATATATCTATATATATATATATATATATAATATATATATATATATGTGTGTGTGTGCGTGTGTGTGTATAAATATAACATACATACATACAATACATACATACATACATACATACATATATATATACATATATAACTACTATATATATTATATATATAAAGTATATAGTAATAGAATATAGCAATATATAAGTTAAAACCAAGGGGCAGGCAGGTGACGGCCAAGGAATAAACATCAAATCAGGCGTTGACTGATGGAAAACAGGAATCTACATAGTTCTTTATTCCAAAGTTCGTAATAACATTTATTACATCTTCTGGGAATCTGTCAATTAATTAAAATAATAAAATTATAAAACAATCTTAAATTTACTAAAAATTAAAAAAATCGTAAAAAAACTAGAATTTACTAAAATATACAATTACAGAAAATTATTATTTAAAAGCTGGAACCGCCAACCAACCTTAAGTTAAGAGAGAGGAAGACTGAATGATAGGAGACAACAAAAGAGGAGACACGTTAACTAAGGTACAGTTGGATGGAAAAGGTTTGGGTATTCAACTGGGGAACCAGCTGCTTAATGAGTAACGACTCTAAAATGGGTAGTTCTTGGGGGTTTGGTGTTTGCCCTTTGATTCAAAAATCGTCTCTTTCGATTTGTGTTTTGCAGATTGTTGCATGGTTCCTGATATTTGAATGTTCCTGTTCAGAAACTTATTCCACGATGAGAATCGAGTCTGACCTTCAGTAACCTCTTCGTAGATCCCACGTAAGTCCCAGAGTTACACTTTGGCCAAGTATATTTATATACTACATTTGAGGTCAAGAAGGGACTCAATCGATCTTTATATTTAAAGAAAGACCCAATTGTTAATGGATTTTTTGGTATTAGTTTAATACTGACTGCACCATAATGTTTTTCCATAATCTGGGTAAACCTTGTTCTGAAGGAGTCATCATGTAAAAATGGAAATTTTGCATAAATGACTAACTTTGGTACCGTGACAAATGTTTACGTATTGTTAAAAAACTGCTTATTAAGAAAATTCCCAAGCCTCTTATAAAATAGCTTTTGAGGGAAGCAATTATTTTTAAAATATTCCAATAGGTAATTTATTTCTTGATTGAGGGAATGCCAGTTTGATGTAATAAAAAATGCCCTATGTATAAGAGTTGACAATGAATTGAGCTTAAAATTATAAAAACTTGATCTGTAATAATTAGATCCCAGACCTGTAAAAGTTTTCTTCCTAAAAACAGAAGTGTTAAAAGAACCATTCTCTCGTGTAACGAGTACATCTACGTAAGCCAGTTGACTATTTTCCTCTCTTCGACCGTAAACTTAATATTGTTATGTTGGGAATTAACATACGCTAAGAAAGAGTCGATATCAGAGTTTCTCTTGAATAATGCGAATGTGTCATCCACATACCTCACGTCAAAAATAGGGTAAAATCTGAGAGGACAATCATCAAGCATGCGCTCCTCCAGGGAGGACATGAAGATGTTAGCGAATGTCGGGCCCTAAGGAGAGCCCATGGCTACACCGTCTGTTTGTTTAAAAAGTTTACCATAAAAAACAAAGGCAGTGTCCGGCACTGCTAATACTAAAAATGTTGTGAAATGAGACCGGTTAAAATTGCTGAAAACAGAATCGAGTTCATTATGGTGCAGTCAGTATTAAACTAATACCAAAAAATCCATTCACAATTGGGTCTTTCTTTAAATATAAAGATCGATTGAGTCCCTTCTTGACCTCAAATGTAGTATATAAATATACTTGCCCAATGTGTAACTCTGGGACTTACGTGGGATCTACGAAGAGGTTACTGAAGGTCAGAATCAATTCTCATCGTGGAATAAGTTTCCGAACAGGAAGTAGGCTCTCCAACCCTGAACATTCAAATATCAGGAACCATGCAAAAAACTGCAAAACACAAATCGAAAGAGACGATTTTTGCATCAAAGGGCAAACACCAAGCCCCCAAGAACTACCCATTTTAGAGTCGTTACTCATTAAGCAGCTGGTTCCCCAGTTGAATACCCAAACCTCCTCCATCCAACTGTACCTCAGTTAACGTGTCTCCTCTTTTGTTGTCTCCTATCATTTAGTCTTCCTCTCTCTTAACTTAAGGTTGGTTGGCGGTTCCAGCTTTTAAATAATAATTTTCAGTAATTGTATATTTTAGTAAATTTTAGTCTTTTTACGATTTTTAAATTTTTAGTAAATTTAAGATTGTTTTATAATTTTATTATTTTAATTAATTGACAGATTCCCAGAAGATGTAATAAATGTTATTACGAAACGTTGGAATAAAGAACTATGTAGATTGTCCTGTTTCCTTCAGTCAATGCCTGATTATATATATATATATATATATATATATATATATATATATATATATATATATACAGCAAGTTATCAATTAAGATAACATTTATTCGCCAACATATAACATCTTCATGGATACAAAAGAACAATAAAAAACAAATTAAAGCACATGGAGAACAACTGCTTAAAATAATAGAAATTAAAATAAAATAAAATTTAAATTACAGTTAAAACTTAGAACCATATCAGAAACCATTCTCTTATTTTTAACACCAATATTAAAAACTCTTACGAACTGCCTATTCTTGAATCTCTTAAGCAGTTAGCACCCAAACTGAACTCGCACACTTTCTCTGTTCAACTGTACTTGGCCTAAATGATTTTTGTTTTCTTTGCTTTTTACCCACCGTGGTGTTCAACTTTCCATATGACAAGGTGCTGTTTTTTTCACCTCTTGTTCCGTTTTTTTTAATACTTCTGAAGTTTTAACTGTCATTTTAATTTTATTCTTAATTTCTATTTTTTCAAGTAGTTATTCAAAACAGGAGTAACTAGGTATAACAAACCTCCAGGAGACAATTAATAGAGCAGCAAAAATTTAAACACATTATTTACTATTATCACAACAGTGTCAATAATATCACTATTGAAAAATTAATGATGCCACCCAGATGCGGTGTCCTTGGCACTGGACCCCATGTCCCCCTCGTCTTGAATCTCTCACAACCTAACCTATTCAAAAAAAATGTACTACCATAAATATAACGAGACCATATATATATATATATATATATATATATATATATATATATATATATATATATATATATATATAGACAACCCTATCAACACAGATTCCGACCACATAACTCCTCTAGACTAAATTTCGGTTAAATCAATCTTTATGGATTAAACCCTGACGAGAATATGCAGTCATGAAATACACAAAGCTAAAATATAAAAAGATCTCTAACAATTCAACAATGGCAGTAAAATACACATACATAAGTTAAGAGATTTGATTTTAAGGGACTAGTGATACGGACGTCAAGAAAAATTACTTTAACAACTCAATTGATGTGTGCCAACAAAAATTGAGACCAACCTCAAAAGTAATCAAACGTCTTGAAGTCTGAAGAGTTCCCCGTCGTTAATAGATCTTCACACAGACCAGAGAATGTAGAGTGCTGGGAATAGCTGGTAAAGGGCGGAGAACCAATGCTACCCGCTGTCGCTCCGTGGTTCAGAAATGTAGATAATCCTTATCCGTTCCATTGTTAGCATAGAATACGATCCATAACAAAAGTCTCTGTAAAGTTCCTTATCAGTCCAGCACTTAAACCAAACACGAGCCATGGTAAGGAGAGTGGTGAGCTGTCGGTGGGTGGGGAAACAACTGCCGAATGTTAACCAAATAAACCCCGAAGAAAAATTTAGTTTTAGGTTACTCGAGGTTCTTGAATGAATTAAACGAGTTGTTAAACGACGAAACTAGCGGGGAAGTTTAAATCTCAATTTGTTAGCACACAACTGCTTCGTTACCAGTGGTTACTACGTACTTAAAAGAATTAATGAAGAAGAGATCTTTTTACATTAGGAAAAAAATATATATATACGAAACTTAAGATATATTATATCTTATTTTCTACACTCCCCCAAAAAACATTCAATCATATATAAAACTGAATATGATTGAATGCATAAATTAAATAAGCCAAACACCAACCACATCAAATACAGGAAAAAACACATGCTAATATCCGATTTCATCATTTAAGATATGACGAGTTCTCTGAATGCTGTTTTTTGCAGCTTTTCTCCTAGGTAGATTACGCTTAGGAGACTCCGAATCTGTAGTTTCATCCCGGACCTCGTCATGCACCCTTCTTAGACCTTAAAAGAAAAATTAAATTAGACACATGTCTCTTAGTTATTTCCCGAGTTTTTCCTTTACATAAGACCGCTCCAGTAACTTCTTCTCCTAATTCATTGGTCAATTTTCCTCGAAAACAATTGCCATAGGATATTGGGCGGCCTTACTAAATGGGGGTTTCCTTTATCAGTACAATATCATTCTTCATTATACCAGAGTGCTTGACTGTGTTATAACGATCTTTCACACCAACGGCTTGCTGTAAGAGTGAAGTGATAAATTCTGAATGGTATATCTCTATCAAGTTCTGTCTAACCTTACGAAGTTTCACAAAGTTATCTCTTACTCTGTCAGTTAAGTCAAGTGAAAAGTTATCATCTAATTCTAAGTCAGGAGATTGTTGTAGTGGTGGAATAACATTAACAGAGACTAAATCATATCCCTTTAATAAACTTTCAGGAGTTATTGGCTCAGGAATAGTCGTATCCAAGTCAGTTTCCCGCAAGGCCTCCTTAAAAGCAATGGGTCTCCTATTAACAATATGTATTGTTTGCCCTATCAGAAATTCAAAGTCTCTAATCTCCAACACATTATTTCGAATTGCTCCATATATTAGTTTCTTTGTCAACTTTACACAACTTTCCACCATAGACCCTAAAGCGCTATTTCCTTTAAAGAACTGATGAAACTGAATAGGTTTTATACCATTCTCTTCAAAATATGAATTAACCTCCGGATCCTTCAAAAAACAAAAAATCAAGGATAACATTAGCACGAACTAGCTGGGTGCCCATATCCGAAATGCACAATTCTGGCATACCATATTCAAAACAATGAAGTTGAAACGCTCTTAGATATTCGTTGACGGTCATATTCATACACAGTTTTAAATTTATGGCCCTACTCCATGTACACGTGATACACAACAGCCAAACTTTAATCTTCTGGTTATTTGAACGTACAAAGAATGGACCCATATAGTCAACAAATATGGCTCTATAAGGGATTTCCGGGGGATTTACCCTAAAATCACGATAGGAATTTTGGTTTACCTTAATGGTTCTCTCATTGAAACGTCTACAGGTTACACAGGTTTTCAAAACCTTTTTGACAGTTGAAAAATACCAGGGTATCCAGAAGGTTTTTCTAATTTCAGATAGCAGGGAATAGCATCCTGCATGCGCAAATCTCTCATGATAATTCTCAATAATTAACTTAGTTAGTCTACTATCTTTAGAAAGTAAGATGGAAAACCTGTAATCTCCTGTCATCCTTAATTTAATTTGTCAGTTTGCTACGTACTCGCAAGAGCCCTTCCTTATCAATATAAAGGTTAAGTTGTCCAATGATCTTGGGTAAATCTTTAAGTAAACGTTTGCTGGAATCAAAATACTTGAATACTTCGGGAAATGATGCTTTTGGTCCTTCAACAATATGAGACGACTGGCATCTGCGAAAAAATTATGTCCAGAATTATAAACATTCAAATCTGCAAACTTATCAGGAAGCTTGGATTTAATCTTAAGTTTCAGTTTATTAACATAGGTTAACACAGCTCTGTAAGTAAGGATAAGTTTGTGAAAATCTGAAACTCTACACAAAGTCTGCACATAATGATCATCTGTTTCCCCAAATAATACACTAGCTTCATAGGAATTAATCTCTTCAATGGATTGACTTTTTGATATATCAGGGATAGGAACAGTAAAGACTAAAGTGTCATCTCTACTAGCCTCCGGCCTAAGGTTATTCTTCAGGAACTCAGGACCTGAAAAGTAATTTGTTCTCATTAGCTGCTTGTAGGACAGACAACGAGTAATACAATCAGCTGGATTGTCCTCCCCAGAAACAAAGCTAAATGTAATGGGATGTTTTTCACAAATTTCATTGATGTCCAGCAATCTGTTCTTGACAAAAACAGAAACTTTCTGTAATTTATCCAGTTTTATGGAATAGGAACGAATTCAGGATAAGCTACCAAACTATCTGATATACCTGCAAATCGACTATTCTGATAGG
>NC_061091.1:20335787-20390787 GCF_015104395.2 Macrobrachium nipponense
GGCTATAAATATTTACAACCAAATCCTAAACATGAAATCAGATTTTCTGAATTATTAGTTTCTTGACCTTTCTAACACCAACAGGTTCTGCTAATTGGAAATCTAACACGTAAAATAAGTGTACACATTATACACACAATACTGCACACGCAAAATCAATACACATACACCTCGACCCTGAAACACTCTGAAAGTACTACAATTGCAAGCTCACATGAGGGCTAAAATCACATAACAGCTTCCACCTTAATCAGTCTTTTTTGATGCTGGATTCAACTATGCCCTTTCTCTCTCAAACTACGCCCTTTATCTCTCTTCTCTCGTTCTCGCTCTCTCTCTCTCTCCTCCACCAACCACACAGCCACCAACTCCCCCTACAAACGAATGAATGAGAGGGAGAGAGTTTTCTGACTTATATTCGTCTTCCTGATAATAATAGTAATTACAATAATAATCTTTGACTACATGGCAAAATCACTCAAACTCCCCATCTCGTTACCCGCCAACCCTAACAGTCTAATTCTACGCCCACGCCACGCCTCCACAGACAGTAAGCTCCACCCCTTCCTCTGTCGAAAGGAAAATTTCCCTCGGTTCCAGTAGTACCCCTAGAGAGAGAGAGAGAGAGAGAGAGAGAGAGAGAGAGAGAGAGAGAGAGAGAGAGAGAGATGGCTTCAACTGGCTGCTGTCAGTTGCCATTACTCGAATTACCTAATATGTTCAGAGGGAAGGAGAAGCATCATGTAGTTCACAATCCTAACCCACACTACCCGCCACCCCCCCCTCCACCCCCCCCACAACCATCACCACCAAGCCATGAGAAACCGATTCTACCTGGCTTTCCTTGAATGACTCTTACGCCCACTGAAACGGCAGGTAAGTATCAGTATCCTCTTTACCAAGGAGACTCTCTATTCCGGCACACTTCCTCAACTCCAGCCCATATTCCATTCCCCCTTTCCCGAACGATCGAGCGACCGTCTTTAAAATGATTCTCCGCTTCTGACCTAATAACCTGTAATGTAAACAATGAGCTTCACCTATATACATCTGGATACATCTCTTTTGTTGGCTCCGACGCGAGATCGTGATAGGCAGGCATTGGTGGTTTATGCTTATATATATATATATATATATATATATATATATATATATATATATATATATATATATATATATACAGATATAGATTATATACATATAAATATTTATGTAATTTAAGCTAATTAATAAATAATATAATACAAATAGATATTTATATGCATATATATACGTATGCAATGTATTTGCCACTTCCTTATACTTCCATGAAATACTCCAACTTTAGAGTAAACTTTCACTTACAATTACCATTCCCTATTCAAGTCTTGCTCTTCCGCACGCACGTGTGCGTTTCAAGTTACGTCAAAGGCAAAGAACCGTAAAAGAAAAAAACTTTATAAAAAACGTTGACCTTGTCTCTAGACCATTAAATCATGACGCCGACTGTGAGGGGAAGACCGACTAGCAGGAGCGAATACCAACGAGAACCTTCCTTTCTCGAGTGTTACGAAACCCGGAAGAGTCTGCGAGACGTCTCCTATTCCTGATTCCATATGAAATAATCAGTGTACTCATACTATTCCTGATTTAATATTATTCCAGATACAATTTTAAATGATTAGTGTACCCATACTATTCCTGATTCAATAATATTCCTGATTTGATATTAATCCAGATATAATTTTAAATAAGTGTACTCACATTATTTTGATTTGATTTCAAAGGATTAGTGCAATCATACTATTCCTGATTTAATTTTGAGATGGTGTTATCAAACTATTCCTGAATTTATTTCAAATGATTACTGTACTCATACTACTCCTGACTCAATTTCACTAATCATGCTATTTATGATTTAATTTCAAACTAGAGCTACCATACCATTCCCGAACCAATTTCAAATATTGTAAGCATACTATTCCTAATTTCATTTCAAATTAGATCACCCACAATGTTCCTAATTTAATTTCAAATTTTGTAATCATACTATTCCTAGTTTATTTTCAAATTAGTGTCCTCATAATGGTCCTAATATAATTTCAAATCTTGTAATCAAAGTATTCCTAATTTATTTTCAAACTAAAGTATTCATAATGTTCCCGATTTTATTTCACATTAATGTAATCATATTATTCTTGATTTAATCTGAAATGATTAGTGAATTCTGATTTTCTATCAAATGATTAATGTACTCGTATCATTCTTTATTCAATTTCAAATGATTAGTGCACTCATATCATTTCTCATTTAATTTGAAATTAGTGAACTGACACTATTTAATTTCAAATGATTTGTGTACTCATAATTTTCCACATCTAATTTTAAAGGATTACAGTACTCCAACTATTCCTGATTTAACTTCAAATGATTAGTGTACCAATATAATTTTTTATTTAAATACAAATTATTAATGGCATTCTTACAATTCTTATCTAATTTCAAAATCAGGGTACTCAAACTACTGATTTTATTTCAAATAATTAGTGTACTCATACCATTCCTGATTTCATTTCAAATGATTCATGTATGTATACTATTCTTGATTTGATTTCTAGTATTACTGTACTAATGCTATTCCTAATTCAGTATCAAAGTATTAGTGTACTCATACTAACCCTGATTTGATTTCAAATGATTAGTGTACTCATATTATTCCCGATTTAACTGCAAATTAGGGTAATCATGCTATTCTTGATTTAATTTCAAGTGATCAGTGTAATCATACTATTCCTGATTAAATTTTAAATGAGTATATTCATACTATTCCTGATTTCATTTCGAATAAATCGTGCACTCAAGCTACTCTTGATTTCATTTCAAATGAGGATCTATATCTTCACACTATACCCTACTTGACTTCAAATGATTCGTGTACTCATACGATCCTTAATTCAATTTCAAAAGATTTGTGTAGTCATACTATACTGGATTTAATTTCCAATAGACAGCGGTAATCGTAGTATTTTTTATTCAATTTTAAAAACTTAATGTACCCATACAACCTGAAGAACGAGTTTCAGCTTTACCAAATTGTTAAGACTGAAAGTATACCTTCGGTTTTTAGCACGAAAATGATGAAGACCTCAGAGCATTTTCAGCCACTAATTAGAATCAGCGATCTCCCGCGAGGAGCTAATTTAAAAGTCTTTCAAAGAGAATAATAAAGTTGAAGGCTTATTTCATTTCTTGCCCTGATCTCCATCCACCATAATTCGGCAGTTTTCTAAGGGAAATTATTACGTCAATCTCTCTGCCTGTGGAAATAAACCACTCCATTCAGGTTAATAAATAAATAGAAAACTAAATGATGGACATACATCCCATTAGCTTAATTTCATTTTTAACTTGGATTTACAGAAATCTTTGGGAAACGAAACATTAAAAGTGTCCGGTTCTACAATGGATTTTACGCAGAGGAAAAGGAAACCGCAGATTAGATAAATAGTATGAGAGAGAGAGAGAGAGAGAGAGAGAGAGAGAGAGAGAGAGAGAGAGAGAGAGAGAGAGAGAGAGAGAGGCATTTCTGATTCATTCTGGATAACCTAAAATCTCCCCAGCCATACAGAAAGATTTCCATTTACTTTACGGAAAATACTTTTTCCCCAACATCCATCAAGAAATAAAATTGCCACCTTTGTTCCAAAGGTTTTGTAATCCTTCTTGGCCTAGCGTCTGGGCCTCTCCAACCGGGATTTCAAGAGCAATTTTGCCCCCCCCCCCTCTCTCTCTCTCTCTCTCTCTCTCTCTCTCTCTCTCTCTCTCTACTCCTCTCTCCAGCCAGGAGGCTCTCTCACCCCCCCCGCCCCGAAACCTCTTGGTCCCAAAATTATTGACTTGACCTTCAAAGATCGGGTCCCCCCGGACCCAGGGGTTGGGGTGGGGGCGCCTCTCTCCCTCGCAAGAAGCAGCTGTGTGCAACGCCTTTAATTCTCATGCTTTCACGATGTTTAAAAGTAGCGCTTTCGTATTCCCTCGCAGTCTTCGCCTTTAGGCTGCAGGAAGGTCGAACAGGTGAAGAAGTACTCTGCGAAGGTTCTCTCACCAACAACAAAGACAACAGAACTTCAGATGTCTTGATGGTAACGCTGTACCAGATCACTGATGCTGCTCCAGCAATTTTCTAAGATAAATCTAACCCATATGATGACCTCAATTGTTCAGTTTCCTCGGCCACTGTTATCAAACCCGCTTCCAAAAATTGAGAGAGAGAGAGACAGAGAGAGAGAGAGAGAGAGAGAGAGAGAGAGAGAGAGAGAGAGAGAGAGAATGACTTCGGATAAACAAAAGTACATCTCATCAACAGCGCCATCCTAAAATAGATCCTGAAAAAACCATTATCTTAATGTCATTATTCATACAAACTTAGAAAACAATGCAGGGAATTTACAAGTAAAATTCGTTAACATGATAAGCAGCTTGAATGAGCTTGAAGGGGAACACAGCAGTGGAACAACATAAACAATCTAAAGCTCTTTCTTTGTCCCTAAACATATGGCAAAAAATGCATCAACAATTCTCTCTCTCTCTCTCTCTCTCTCTCTCTCTCTCTCTCTCTCTATATATATATATATATATATATATATATATATATATATATATATCTATATATATATATAGATATATATATATATATATATATATATATATATATATAAAGTGAATATTTGTATGATCGTACGCCACAGAAATCCGAGCCACTTGACAGAACCAGACAAAAATTTGGCATGCGACCCCTCTGTAACCTCAGGAAGCTTATAAAGTCAAATTGAAACCCCCTACCCTCGTAACAGACATCAAACATAGACAAAGTGAATTAAAGTTTCGTTTTTACCAATTCTGTCAGGTTTTCCTTTAAGTGCTTTATGGGTGAATGAATGGTCATGTTTCGCCCGAGCGCTCCAGGTTTTCTTCCAGACGTTATCAGGCGACGATTAACCCCTATGGCATCAAATCAGGGCACGATTACTTCATCAAGTATTAGTCTAGCGTACAAAAAGAGGAGTAATAAAGTGTGCGATTGTAACGAACGAAATGGAAGGTCTGCACCTTTAGAATTGAGCATCCCTAAGTAGAAGTCCAAGTGCAGATGTGAGTGTACAAGGTCGGCGGAAAGTAAGAATTTCTTGCACACATTTTCACTTACAAAGCTACAAAATACCACTGTAAAGCAGCGAGTGCATTCGCTGAGGAAACCTGATAAATTAAAACAAGAGGAGGCATTCTAAGTACACTTAACTGACTACAATTCATAAATACTGTACAGATTATAGAATCACCTAGTAGCAATTACTGACGGAGAAAAGAGACAGCTAAAAAGTGTATATATTAGCAAGACTCTATCTTTTTTTTCTGTCAACACCCCAAAAGCCCACTTCAGTAAAGGAAATGAATGGTCTAGTGTCTCAGCACCAAATGTAACATCCGTCCCGAGTTCGTGCCATAACACCATAACGGAAATTCGTCAGTTATCTATAAAAACAGGCATTAGGTTGAAATATTCATTTAAAGCACGCATGAAGATTACCAATATCAGACGCAAATAACTCTCTCTAAAATCTATTAGACTTGCAAGTCCTCAAATTATGACAGGAATTTGTAACTTTTAAAGGTCAATTTGGCCTCACAATAACGTACTCTGTAAATGTTTCCTTTTCTACCAAACAAATACCAATAAAAATGATACATTTTTTAAAATGTATTTCAGCTCACTGAAACTAAACAAAATAAATTAACAAAATTCTGAATAATATTGTAAGAAAAATCAGAAAGTTCGGGAAGCATAAAACAAATATAGCTATAATATGTTCTTATCTGAAAATGCAGTATTCACAATGTAAACAATATTCTGCTAAAATAACTTTACTATCAATAAAGTATTTAAATGAACTTTACGGCGAAAGTTAATTAAAAAAGCAAGAGCATAAATCATCTAAACAGGATAAAAAGAGCGAAGTTTTTCATCGATCTAAAAAATATTTCCAGGGAATAAACTCAAGGTTTTAACCACAGGAAGACGAACCTAACTAAATCTTTCAAAGTAAACACTCCAAAGTTTCTTCATAAAAAAACCGACTTAAATCTAGGTTAAAGTTGTTACTTCGAATATTCCAAGGTCAACTGGAGGATGTGAGTCAAGAAAAAATTTAAATTATTTAAATTCTTCCGCTTCGACGAAAGTAAAGGTTGTTCATGTTCCGGATTTTAAGAATTAAAACTTCTGGTCGAAAGATGAATTAATGATAATCTTAGCTTTACGAAAGAATAAGAGGTAAATAAGGAACAAATAAAAAAGGTGAAAGAAGAATGATAGTAGTATCATGAAAGAGTAATAAGTATATATATGGAGCAAATTTAAAATGCGAAAGAAGGAGATACAAAAAACTTCCGGTTGAAAAATGAATGAATGATAATCGTAGTACGAAAGAACAACAGGTAAAAAACGAATAAATTTCAAAGGTGGAAGGAGACGCAAAAAACTGGTTGAAAAAATGAGTGAATTATAATCTTTAGTTTTACGAAAGAGTTATAGATAAATAACGAACAAATTTTAAAGGATACACAAAAACTGGCTGAAGAAACGAATAAATGATAATCATAGCTTTATGAAAGGGTAACAGGTAAATAGGGAACAAATTTAAAAGGAGAGAAAAAAAGATAAAAATAAATATTAGTTGAAAAGTGAATGAATGATACTAACAGTTTTACGAAAGAATAAGAGGTAAATAAAGAACAAATTTAAAAGGCGAAAGAGGGATTATAGTAGTATCACGAAAGCGTAAATAGGTGAATAAGGAACAAATTTAAAAGGTGAAACGAGATACAAAGAATAAGAGGTAAATTAAAGAACAAAATTCAAAAGGCGAAAGGAGATACAAAAACATTCTGGTTGAAAAATGAATTAATGATATCGTAGTGTCACGAAAGAGTGAGAGGTAAATACGGAACAAATTTGTAAGGCGACAGGAGGAGACACATGAAACTTAATAGTTGAAAAGTGAATGAATGATAATAACAGTTTTACGAAAGAGTAAGAGGTAAATAAGAATGAAATTGAAAAGGCTAAAGAAGGAAGTACCTTACACAGACAAGGAAAGTGATACCGAGCGTCGCCGGTATCACAAATAATGAGGAAATATTTCAATACTGAAATATTTCCTCATTATTTGTGGGCTCATTATACTGAGTCATTATATTCATAACAATGTCGATGCTAAGATCTTGGCAACAGCATGGTAGCTAGCCACGTGAGGAAGGTCACATTAAATGGAACTTTTCTTTGTTTATTAGATATATATTCAAAATTTTAACATTCTTCATCACTTCACAGCAAATACAAATAATGCAGTAGCATCTGCCGTGAACTGATTACTAATCATAGTTTACTTACTGCCTCATTCTTGAATATTTTATACATATAATACCAAAATTTTTATTTTTATTTAATAGTACACTATAATGACAAAATGTAGCATCATTTATATATCAATTTTGAGTCACCTTGCATCTCTAAACCATCTCAACTGATACGCTGTTAACATGTAACTCTTTAATAATAGGACACCTCTGACAGGTAGCACAATATTTGGTATTTGTTTAAAAATCTTGATGGGACACGATTACTTACATCTACAAATTACAAAAATAAAAAAAAAATTAAACAGCAGAACATCAATACCTATTCCAAATCCATTTGTTCACATTTAAAACGCCTCAAAAAAAAATTTAATACTGATACATGAAAGTTTTTTTCCAATTTCTGTTTTTTTCACGAGGATATAACCCGTTACCTACTGGTATTCAGTTTCTCGTTTGGTCATTAACTGTAAACAAAAACAATAAAAAATGCACCGAAGTTTCTTCGTCACAATCGAGTTCTCTATAAATAATGTTGTATGAAACTCTCCATTTGCTGCAGTATTAAATTCTCAGCCATGACCGGGCAACGCTCAGTTGCTCTCCAGATGCCATCAAGTGAAGATTCTTCGGTAGCTAAAGGTGCCAGACGCACGATCATGGCTACCTTTAACCTTAAATAGAATAAAAATTACTAAGGCTAGAGAGCTACAATTTGGTTTGCTTGATGATTGGAGGGTGGATGACCAACATACCAATTTGCAGCCCTCTACCCTCAGTAGTTTTTAAGATCTGAGGGCGGACAGACAAATAGGCATCTCAATAGTTTTCTTCTACAGAAAACTAAAAAGAATGTGGATTTCTCAAATATATTTGTTCTCCAATTTCTGCATTTTTTACGTGGTCTTGAAACTTTTATTTAATAGTATTTAATTTCTTTGTTGTTTCATCAACTGTAAAAAAATGTATGTGGCTTTCTCAAATATATCTAATTTTTTTTAAAGGCCACATCAAGTATGTATAAAAATTCAATAAGAAACAAGACTGGGAGTAATAAAAGGAGATGGTACTCTAGTGTGCGACTGAAAAGGTCAATGTCAAAGAACACTTTCGTACAAGTTAATGCACGGGCTACGAATAGGTAAGTATTCTCCGACGATATTAACCCACTTCTGTTTTCACGATGCAATATTTTTCAAGATAAATAAACCACGGTTATGACAATCATGTGGCTCCTTAAAAAGTATACGTAAAGGCAATTCTTAAGTTCAATTAAAATTTAAATTTCATGTGAGCGTTAAGCGAGGAAAACAAGACAAAACGAGAATGAAACAGAGAGAGAGAGAGAGAGAGAGAGAGAGAGAGAGAGAGTGTCTCATAGCCCACTTTCGATGAAACTACTATGGGTTTCAGAGGCAGTGCAAGCACGTTTTTGGGCAGTAACTCGTAACAGAACGAGATTTTGCATTAGTGTATTACACCCTGTGCCGTAATTTACAAGGGTATCGTGAATCACTAATTGTAAAGAATAAAGACACATGTCCCTGTACCAAGAGGCAAAAACTCCATTAGCCAGAAATGGATACGAACACAACAGTAAAAAGCTCCGCCTACCTTCTCCCCCAACCTCCACTGCCACCCCTGTCCTTCTTCCTTCCCTCACCATCCCCTTCTCTCTCTCTGAAAGTTGTTTCAGTTTAAACTTATTTTGTTTGATTTTTCTATCTATCTATCTATTTATCTAATAATATACATTGTTGTATATATCTAACGATCCAGTTGGTTGTTAAATGCCAGCTGACTGATTTATTTATGCACTGATCCGCTCATCTCTCTCTCTCTCTCTCTCTCTCTCTCTCTCTCTCTCTCTCTCTCTCTCTCTCTCTCTCTCTCTCTCTGTGGTAGTGGTACTTACCTGTAAATGGTTATTAGAGTGAGAGATATGTGAATGTATGGTGGAGTAATAAAACGATAGACACTATGATTTATGGTAAAGCGACTGTTATATGTGCATCACTATAATCAAGGGTTTAACTCTGATGAGTGTCCGGTAGAAAGGCTCAATTTTTATTTGTAACACATATTAACTATAACCAGGTACCTATTCAAACCAATCTGAAGGGAATTGGCGACTTCTTATGGCTAAAAAAGTTGAAAAGTTGCGTGACAAACGAATTTCTGCAACCGTGCCGACAGTTAAGTTCCGTGCTGGCCGTATCTTCTTCACCTTCGTAATAAAAATACTATATTGCTGATACCCTGAGTCCACATGAGGATTACGAAGGTAACCAACCTCAAATATAACAGTCGCTTTACCATAAATCATAGTGTCTATCGTTTTACTGCTCCACCATACATTCACATATCTCACTCTAATAACCATTTACAGTAGGCACCACTACCACACAGAGAGAGAGAGAGAGAGAGAGAGAGAGAGAGAGAGAGAGAGAGAGAGAGAGAGATGAGTGGATAAGTGTATAAATATATCAGTCAATAGCCAGGTAACAACCGAGTGAATCGTTAGATATATCCACCAATGTAAACTATTATTAGATAGATAAGATAGAAAATATCGTACGAAATATGTTTAAACTGAAGTAACTTTCAGCGAGAGATGAGCAGATCAATGCATAAATAAATCAATCAACTGGCAGAGAGAAAAATCATAGAAAATAAGTTTAAAATGAAGCAACTTTCAGAGAGAGAGAAGGGAAGGTGAAGGAAGGAAGAAGGACAGGGGGTGGCGGTGGAGGTGGGGGGAGAGGGTAGGTTGCGCTTTTTAATGCTGTGTTCGTATCCATTTCTGGATAATGGAGTTTTTGTCTCTTGGTACAAGGACAAGTGTCGTTATTCTTTACGATTAGTGATTCACGATACCCTTATAAATTACGGGACTGGGTGTAATACACTATAGCAAAATCTCGTTCTGATACGAGTGTTCGTTACAGAAATATTGCCAAAAAACGTGCTTGCATTGTCTCTGAAACTCATAGTAAGCGGTCTGTAAATATAATAAAATGTAACCAACTGTAAATATAATAAATGAAGCAATTTATAAATATGATAAATATAACCAGTTGTAACTAATATAAAATATAACCAAATGTAAATAAAATAAAATGAAACCAACTGTATATACAATAAAATTTAACCAAATGTAAATAGAATCAAAAGTAACCAACTATAAATACAATCAAAAGTAACCAACTGTAAATACAATCATATGTAACCAATTGTAAATGTAATAATATTTAAGGAACTGAAAAAATACAATAAAATGTTATCAAATGTAAAAAAAATTAAATGTAACAATCTGTAAATATAATAAAATTTAACCAAACAAATCGAGGATGATTGTAACGAAAACATAACAGTTCTAAAAGCTAAACTTTTAAAGAGCACCTCATAAAAGATATAATAATAAGCTCGAAATATGCTCTTAGCCTGACCTTCTGCTCCGAATAGCGCAGATGCAGTTAAGGCTCGATACGATGTTAAAATCTGCATCTCATTCCACAGTTAACCTCCATTCTCGAACTAAGTATGAATTTTCATTACGAGTCTTATTCTGTGCATCTGGCTCGAATTTAATTATAGATTGTGGGAAAATAATATTTCTGGTGATTAGAGTGCCTTTAATGATTTGATTATATATTATTATATATACTATATATAACTATATATATAGATATATATATAATATAATATATATATCAGAAGGTGCAAATATAGTCATCAGTAAGGTTACCGAAACTCAGAAGATAAATATGAATTTATTATGTAACGTTTCGTGCCATCCTGACACATCATCAGTTTGTAACATAATAAACTCATATTGATCTTCTGAGTTTCGGTAACCTTACTGATGACTGTATATTTGCACCTTCTGATATATATATATAGTATACATATATAATCAATTCATTAAAGGCACTCTAATCACCAGAAATATTATTTTCCCACAATCTATAATTAAATTCGAGCCAGATACACAGAATAAGACTCGTAATGAAAATTCATACTTAGTTCGAGAATGGAGGTTAACTGTGGAATGAGATGCAGATTTTAACATCTATGAGCCTTAACTGCATCTGCGCTATTCGGAGCAGAAGGTCAAGCTGAGAGCATATTTCGAGCTTATTATTATATCTTTTATGAGGTGCTCTTTAAAAGTTTAGCTTTTAGAACTGTTATGTTTTAGTTACAATCATCCTCGATTTGTTTGGTTAAATTTTATTATATTTACAGATTGTTACATTTAATTTTTTTTACATTTGATAACATTTTATTGTATTTTTTTCAGTTCCTTAAATATTATTACATTTACAATTGGTTACATATGATTGTATTTACAGTTGGTTACTTTGATTGTATTTATAGTTGGTTACTTTTGATTCTATTTACATTTGGTTAAATTTTATTGTATATACAGTTGGTTTCATTTTATTTTATTTACATTTGGTTATATTTTATATTAGTTACAACTGGTTATATTTATCATATTTATAAATTGCTTCATTTATTATATTTACAGTTGGTTACATTTTTTTATATTTATAGACCGCTTACTATGGGTTTCAGAGACAATGCAAGCACGTTTTTTGGCAATATTTCTGTAACGAACACTCGTATCAGAACGAGATTTTGCTAGTGTATGAGTTTATTATGTAACGTTTCGTGCCATCCTGACACATCATCAGTTTGTAACATAATAAACTCATATTGATCTTCTGAGTGTCGGTAACCGTACTGAAGACTATATACATATTTTCATACATATTACATATACACACACACATATATATATATATTATATATATATATATAATAACAATATGTAATATATACACACACACAAACACACACATATATATATATATATATATATATATATATATATATATATATATATATATATATAAAGTCAATCATTATCAGCTTGACAAGGCTATCAGAATACAAAGAATACAAACACTAATCCCCCTTTCTTCAAAATCCCTTTAAATACTCTATCAGCAACTTTTCAAGCAAGTCGAATCACATTTCCATGATTTTCGTAAACGTAGCAAATTGCTAACCATGGAGCTAGCTTACAGACATCAAGTTATTCCTTAGATGACACAGACATGTTGGTTTGCTTATTGCAACTGTGGAATCTCCTCTTCTCCAAATGTTTAAGCGAAGTACAAAGTCATTCCTAAACACCTCTCTCTATCTCCCTCTCTTTCTCTCTCTCTCCAGGTTTAGAGCCCTGCTGAGTCTATAGTCTGTGGAGGACTCTATCCATAAGGGTTAAGCTGAGGATTTAAAGAAAGAAAGAAATATACAGTATCCCTTAATCGAACGAAAGATGTCAGTTAGGGTATGCCGATCAGTAATCTGGAGGATTCGCTTTCGCTCACAAAATATAGCAGTGGCCACAACACTTCGTTTAATGTAAATATTCATCCATTCCCTTGAAAATGCGTTTTCTTCAAGCATAAAATAAGATTCAGGATTGAAACAGAATTACCGGGAGATATTCTGCATGTTTGGTTAAGGAAAAGGTAAAACTGGAAGTCAATTTACATAATTTGTAGTACCCTAGCTATAGGACTTACGTGAATTCTGAGTGAAAATACATTTGGTTCAAGCATCAAATAAGATTCAGGATTGAAATAGAAACTACTGACATGTAGTACTTAACATATTTGGTTAAGAAAAAGCTAAAATCGGAAGTCTATTGCCATAATTTGTAGTACCCCAACTATATATATGAGCTTACATAAATTCTGTTTTACGCAATGCAAGAGGTAGTTTTCCATACAAAGGCGCTAAAATATTCCTCATTTGTAAGATGCTCATTACTGCAACCAGTTCCAGATATCAAAACGAACCCGGGCATAAAATCCTGTATGCAATGCTTGTATACGTTACAGAGCATTTCACGAGTGAATAAAAAAAAAGTACAAAGACAATGACCAAAAGTCTACAAAATAGCAGAGAATTAATAATTATATACTTCTCTCTCTCTCTCTCTATCTCTCTCTCTCTCTCTCTACTCTCTTCTCCTCTCTCCTCTTCTTATTTTTTAAAATTATAATATATAATATATTTATATATATATATATATATATAATGATATCTATATATATATATATAGATATATAACAAACCTCTTTGCCTTAGCAGCACGACGTTCCAGAATTGAAAAGGAACCAAAATGGTACCATAAAACAAGACTGCACATAATGTAGAGGCAACATATTCAAAGGTTTTTCATAGTTTTATGCATCCAAAGGAGTATTCTGCGTAAGAAGAAAAAATACGATGCCTGTACCTTCCCAGTCTAACATAAACTCACATTTCAGGGCAAATATGATAATTAGTATAATTATGTAAAGCATGTTATCCAGCAAGAAACAAAAAAAATGGTAATAACGTTAATTCTTTCCACCGAAATTCTAGTCTTGTTAACATGGGAGATTTTCTTTATATGCGTGGCTGTGTACAAATAAATAAAAAAAAAATATATAAATAGTATATAGTATGAATAAATTGATCACGAAATATATAAAACATGATGCTATGTATAAATAATGGTAATGCCATGGAGGAAAATGAAAACACGAGAATTGACGAGATCTTTCGGTCTTAACGGCCCTTTACTTAATTAAGGTAAGACTGATCAGAACAGAAAAACACAATACAAGTAGGTATAGTATACAAACGGACATTACAGGATTAACATAAGGTCCAGTTCACTTTAAAGAAACGAAAAAACGCCCGTGTCCAAGATTAAAGATTTTAAAAGCAGCCACCCACAAGTAGTCACATGTAATTTTGTCAGAAAACAATACATTTTGAAAATAAAGAGGCATATACAACCGGACAGTACAGATTTAGTAAAATCCCGAAGACTAGATTGAGGATTTAGGAGCGGTGCCGTCAGACACACTGGTCAAAGGCAATTTAATTCGAAAAACAATACACTTTGTATTAGTAACATGAAATTTACAAATATGTTCAAACAATGAGTGAGAAACGAACATAGGATATACTCGCTATATTTATATCCTATGTTCTTACATTGCATTCTGCAGTATTGATTTTTATTACTTAATAGTTGAATTCCGTTTGAAATAGTTTTCTTTAAACAGTTTGTTTTAGTTTATAACTTCATTTTTCATCAAATGAGCCCAATTTCAAGTAATCATTTTGTTTTATTAGAATTAAATATCTGTTTCAGGTGATACTTTGAAGCGAAGTTGTCTGTTCTCTTTTTACACTTTACTACAGTTTTTCTGAAGAAATAAATGCAAAATGATTATTCATAAACGATGAAATCAAAGATACTATGGAACGTTAGGTTACGTACCACTTTTTAATCTGTCAACAGTTTGTCCTTAGTCTAGCGACTATTGTACAATTTCATAGCTCAAAGGCTCCATTATCAAGTTAAGAAAAAGATCATTCAAATCATGAATGGGTCTTGTCAGCATAAAAGTATATATATTTAATTAGAGTATTTTAAAGTTTGCGTTACATTTATTTGTTAGTTGTTTAGTGTTTCTTAAAATCAATAAGGAAATTTTTATTCTGAGCTGTTGGAAGAACGAAAATATTATTATTGTAATGCATCAATTATCTAAATTTTCGTTTGATTATATTTGATAACGGAGCCATTAAACTTTGAAATTGTACAATAGTTACTATAATAAGGCCGGTGTTTTCTACTTTTATTTTATTATCCTAATAACAGTTCTCTTTTCAACAACGAATCTGCAACCTCACTCATTGTTTCAAGTTTTTTTTATTATAATGGATGTGATACCAATACTATGATAGGTTAATAAATGTTAAAAAAGCAAGTGCAATGCTGAAGCGGGCTACCAAACAGTAAGCAGAGAGGTAGGCCATCACTTAATACACTCTCTTTTATTAACTGCTATATTAGCCAAACTACGCAAGCTATTTTTTTATATAATTCAAAAGATTTAACTCTTTAGCTACAACTCTATCGCTTAGGTGACGTCTCTGCCCTGAAAACTAAAAATTTCCCCCTAAAACTAAAAATTTCCCCCTAAAAACTAAAAATTTCCCCCTAAAACTAAAAATTTTCCCTTAAAAACTAAAAATTTCCCCCCTAAAAACTAAAAATTTCCCCCTAAAAAACAATTTCCCCTAAAAACTAAAAATTGTCCCCTAAAACTAAAAATTGTCCCCTAAAAACTAAAAATTTCCCCTCAGAGTAACTTTTTCAAGCCGCGATTTAAAACTCTCATAAACATTTCAACTTATTTAACAGTAAAATTTATAAAGAAGTAGTTGAGTAGGTTAGATCACATAATATTTGATACGCGTGCATCAAAACTTTCTACTACTCAGAGCTCCGCTTGGCTTGTCTATCCTACACCCAGATGGAGGTGATGGGTTCATCTCGCGTAATGCATGTTAAATGGCTATGCCCAATCTATTGGTCTCATGTGATCGTAGAACAAGGTCAATCATGCTGTGGTCAGGAGATAAGGTCACTCAGGTACTCCAAAAAGTGTGAAAAAAAATGAAATGAATTTCTACCCCACACTACCCAGGTGAAGCTTCGGGCACTGTAAGAGTATTTGCAGGTTCCAACTTTTTTACTGACTTGCGTGAACCAGTTGGTAGCAGGCCCTGCCTTTCAGTTGAGTCTCAGGTTGGATCCCGATGTCAAGTAGTAATTTATTTCAGTTACAAATGTGACTGTGTTGATTATTTCCAACATTTACAATAACAAGAACCTTCAATATATACAATAAGATAACAACTTCCTAGCTCGTGTACCTAAATATTGTGCATTGTATCTTCTCTGCCTTATCAGAAACAATTGTAAAAACACACTTCCCGAATCCATTTCCTCCTCACAGTCAATAAATGGCATGAGCTTGGTGGCTTTACATCCCTAAGGCAATAATTGACAGAAATAGGGGAGGGGAGGAAAGGGAAGGGGAGATTTTCCCCTACCATTAGTGACTGTAAAATGACTCTCCTTCCTGGTAAAAGTTAAGAAAAAAAAATTCATATTAAGATGAAGATACTGAAAGCTAAGATGCGTCTAAATAATTCATTATTCAGCCCGAACTAACCGGAATTGTGAAAAATAAAAACCTGGCTTAATTCCTAAGCGTAACTTGAGCCCCCCAAAGGGAAAGGAGCCCCAGCCAGGCCCAGATGGCCAGCTTTCCCCCTCCACTAAATGGCCATATTATGGATTTTCTAATGGAGGCCCTATGGCCCTTTCCCCCAAACGAATGGACCACACTTAACAACCGGAGGAGTGCAAGGGATGTAGGGTCAAAAGTGGTTTTATTCTTTCCTGCAGCACTAAGGAATTTGGGGGATGTGGAAATGCCAAAAGTGGCTGGCCTCAAATTTTTATTTCAGTTACTTATTTTTGTAAATTTTGCCATGATCAATGCATTAGTATTAAAACTTTCAACAGCTTTTGCAGAAGACATTACCGGGTCGATAAAAAGGGGCTGGGATTTGTGTGTGTGTGTGTGTGTGTACCGGGGAACTGCACTTTCCTCAATGCCAATCTCATCACAGGAATGAATTTTACAATGGTAAGGACGGTTTGAAGACTTCTAATAAGAATATAGAATTTACAAATATCGTTTAAAAATATAACCGTCAAAATATCTGTGAGTTACATATATATATATATATATATATATATCATTATATATAATAATATATATAATTATATTATCTATATATATATATAATATATTATATATTATATATATATATTAATATATTATATATTATATCTGTGGCGATCAATACAAATAATAAAAAAATACTTATGCATCGAATTACTCATGTAGTTAAAAAGTTAACAATTTAGACACATGAAATCCGTTGGCCACATAACAACAACAACCCGTACTATTCCGATTACTTTTTACTGTTTTCACTTTAACGTACTCCAATTGATTAACAACGACACAGAAATAAATATCTCATATAAGTATACATTCTAATTATACCCCTGCCCAACGTAACGTGGCATTTTAGTCAATACAAAAGTCAGTCTGTTCCCCAAAAACTTGTTCCAAAACTTATATTACATTCCTCAAAACTTGTCTCAATATATTTCACCAACGTTTTCACTGATGTCCCCATCCAAGAAAGACAGAGATGAGAAATCCCGCCAGTGATTTCGTTTAAATACACTCAACGGTCTCAACAAAGAATTCCTGAACGATGCAATAGGAAAGAATTCTTCCGCTCTCGTGTCAACACCAATGAAATTTCGAAGAATTCTTCCGCTCTCGTGTTAGCACCAATGAATTTCCGTCAATGTGGCTGCAAAGGCCAGAAAGACTGACATTCTTCGAGGCAACACCTAAATTCAAATTTTGTTCGATTGCTCTTCTATGACTTCGTTTCTACTCCTTCAGAGAATCACGAAGAAGCGTTTCCTGTCTCCAGTTTTTCAAACAAGAAAATTTAACCGACTTGGAGAGAAGGAACTCTCTCTACTTATTTTCAACTGAAATCAGTGACTGGAAAACATTTACTAACGAGCTTGCTGGCGCGCTGGTACCCGGGGCTGCTATCTCCCCTACTCTCCCGATACTCTTACCTGTCAGGACCCCACCCGGGGCGGACAAAATGGTTTGCAGGAGGAGGTTGGCTGTGTCATGTCTCCCCTACTGTCACCCGATGGAGGAAAAACAAGATCAGATCCTCTCGGATTTTATTATCATCGATTTACAATCAAAATCAATGGCTGAAACACATTTACTCGTTTTCAATCAAAATCAATGGCTGAAAAATATTCACTCACTTTCCAAAGAAACGTTCACTCATCTTAAGACTGAAATCAATACAACATATTTTAGCGTTGAAAAAGAACGGAAGAATGTGTTTATTAGACAAAATAAACTCGACCGAAAAATTTTCCCCACTCTGTGCTCACAGAGGTCTTAGAGTATCATCACAAGTTACAAACATAATTAGTAAGTGGCTGAAACTTCCTAATTAATGGGTGAATGGAGCTTAGCGGGACATTCCATTTTTGTTAAGAAAAGGATCAGTAGTCTTCCTAGTCAATAAACAACTTGCTTCTTCTTGTAAACTTCTCTCTCAATAAACAACGTGTATTTTCCTTAAACTTACTCTTGACATTGGTTGCTAAATCTTTAGTAAGTCCTTGTAAGGTGGCTAGTTCTCTCTCTCTCTCTCTCTCTCTCTCTCTCTCTCTCTCTCTCTCTCTCTCTCTCTCTCTCTCTCTCTCTCTCTCTCTCTCTCTCTCTCTCTCTCTCTTCTAAGAAAGATTCGTGACATTTTTAATGCATATACTCCAAAATGCGATCTCATTTCATTTAAGCGTATTAAATTGCAAAGTGTTCACAAGCTAATTATAAACATTTCTAAATATAGATTAATATATGACACATTTATATCACCTTTGGTAATAAGAAAGTATAAGCTTTTATGGTCAATGAATTTACTAAAGCAGCAAATGTACAGCATTTGCAGGAAGTGAATACACTATAAATAAAGTGAAGTAGTGTCTAAAGCAATTACGCAGCAAATATACAGCATTTGCATGAAGTGAATGCACAACAGATGAAAGTGCAGTAGTGTCTAAGGTACACACATGCGATAAAAAAAGGTCAGTTTAAAGGATGAATTACTGTCAAGAGAATAATTCGTGAATATAAACACACTTCCTAGGTTTTCTTCTCTCTTGCTATTAATGATTATGTCCCAGTGAGTAGTCACGATAAATAATGAAGGAAACGATGAAGGATATGGCACTACATCATCCAAGCTAATATAAAATGATGATTGAACATTTCAAATCTAATGACATATTCTTGAGTGGCCTCTTACGAAAATATTCCTGACAGGCCAAAAGGAGTTCAAGGAGTCTAGGGCGGACGGGAAGAGGGGACACAGAGAGAAAGAATAAATAGAGCCTTTGCGGACATGATTACCTCATCAAGAATTCGACAGCTCGATACCATTTTTGTGGGGGGGGGGGCGTGTTCCCCCTCCCCCATCACCCTCCCCGTCTCCTTTCCAACCTACCTTACCCAACCCTATCCAACCAAAAGGATTCCCTATTTTCAACTGACTTGAATCTACATAAGGATGAAACCTTAATGTATTTTCCGATTTGATAATCTTATCAAATGCCACGAGAGAGAGAGAGAGAGAGAGAGAGAGAGAGAGAGAGAGAGAGAGAGAGATACTAAAATTAGAGATGAAATCCTTTTTACGAAATTCATTGAATCTCCCTAAAACTTTCCTGAATGATAAGAAGTTGGACGAGATTATATAAACTTCACCTCTACTTAGCTCGTCACGGCATCGAATGACTCAAAAGTGCTTGTTTTCTTAAAAGATTGTTTACACTAATAAATAAATCAATAAATAATAAAAAAAAAACCTAAGAATACAGTCATAACTTGATAAACAATCCTTAATTCTGATCAAATAACTTTAATATTTCAGTAACTAACATCACTAACATGGAAAATGTCAACCTGGGATTAATTGAATATAAAACACCCTTTTGAACCGTAGCTGCAAGAAATGAACTTCAGAGCAACCTTCGTGGCCATAAAAGAAAAAGAAATGTCATTTCAGATATCAGGTTGTTCAGAAAACTGAAAGGCAGTCAGCGCTGTGGTTGCTAAGAAATTTAAGGAGTGCTTGAGACGAAGATTGGCCGCAGAGTATCTTCGGAATGACATGGCTTCAGGTTTAGAAATTTTATCATCTAGGATGGAATCATGGAGATTTAATGATCTAATATGGAATTAAGCCCCAAATTTTAATTTTTAACAATAAAATGACATTCCCTAGTTGTTGATTTACTAACAAGATGCTGGAAACATCTTGATGAAAATACACAAGCTACGGTGTCTGGCACTGGTGTTTAAACAAAATTTGCCATACCTACCAACTAAAGCTCACAGATATACCCATACCTAATCAAATGATAAAAATACATTGCTTGCAGATCCATATCCATCCGATCAGCACACGTAAATTACATTAGCAAGTTATCAAATTTTAATCTCTGGATACAGCATGTCTCCCTACAACATAAGTTCACTACTTAACATGAAACTGTCAGAATATCACTGGTAGAAAACCTAAAATCCACAGCCTTCTACTAGAGCACAATTTTCCATAAAAAGGACTGCTTGCAGGTTCACAGCCATGCACTCGGCAAACGTAGCTTTCGTCCCCAAATGAACTAACTTCAATCACATTTAATTAATATTAGTATTAAATCTAAAACCACCCATTGCATTCTGGCTTTATTTCTGAACATAAATAGAGGTTTATGTGTACAATAATTCATAAAAAAATTTACAAAATGACATTTCTCCAAAACACTAGAGCATATTAGCACGAAAGTCTAAATTACATATGAAATTTGAACATGATCAACCATAAAATTTGAATTTCAGGTTACGGGACCCGTCACAATGACAGACGCATCGATTACAAGAACACGCTTAATATGCAAAATTCTAAATGAGAGAGAGAGAGAGAGAGAGAGAGAGAGAGAGAGAGAGAGAGAGAGAGAGAGATTACGATTTTACGATTTTGACGTGACTGTGATTCAGAACCTTGTCCAAATAAATGAAGAACAAGCCCAGTTATCACAAGCCTTTTAAACCCAAGATAATGAAGAAAAATCCCTATGACCAAAAGAACTTTTAAAACGACCTTTAAAACAAGAAGGCATAAGGGCCATCAAAAACAGCCCCCAGCACCAGCCGCCAAAAGAAGTCACAATCGTGTGTCGAAACCCGTCAAAAATTCATTCGTCAAATCCCATTGTAAGGTTAAGTGGAAGGAGAGTTGCTTCGGCATCTTTCCCTCCCACTTGAAGACACTCTGATGGTCATACGAGCAATCTTGAGAACAAGAGTAAGATCGCCTTCCACCTAACACTTCAGAATGGTATGCTGATGTGATTTGCTCTTTATACCTTTTGGGGCCGATGTAAAGTGGTAGTCAGCCACGTTCAGAGTGATGAAAGGAGGGAAGTAGTTATAAGGACATGAATAGATAACAAAATTTGAAATACTTATAAGAACATATGAATAAAGCTTTTAAAAGTTCACATCATCAGAGGAAAACAAATTATGAAACTGACTCTTCGGGACTGTTCAGTCACTTCCATAGAATAATAGGATATGGTAAATATATTAATGTTAATAATTTTTTGTGTTGTCCAGGAGATTAACTATATTAAAAGGAACATTCATAAAAAAACTAATCTCACATTTCTTCCACCTTAAGCATTCGATTTTGTCATTATTAACTCATCAGCTATAACAAAATGAACACAAGTTGTTGAAATACTTTTAAAAATTTCTTCGTTAAAAAAAATTGGCAAAAATATCTCTTATCACTATTCAGTTCAGTCTTAACAATTACCCAGCTATTACCACTTTCATTTAACGACTAACCTCTCCTAGACTTTGGCCTCAATAAGTACAGCCACGTCAAGCAATCTCAGGAACTAATAGCCATTTATATAAAATAAATAAATAAGAAAAAAATCAAAATGTATGAAAATGTTTACTTTTGCATATTTTTAAGAAAACACTAAAATGAAACCGGATTTAAATACCAAGACGGATTGGAATGTAGGTCGAGGAATATGATATCAGGTCAAGATCCCAAAGAATCCTGTAAGCTGTACAGGACACAGAAGTCCTTCAGCCACTTATGAAAGTCCTTCTCCAAGAAAGCGCAAGCGATTTTCATCGTATCCTTCAACACTTTAACATAACGAGAAAAGTGGTCATTAGGACAGACGTCTAAAAATCCAAAAACTGCATTAAATACTATCAAAGAAGGAGATATCGCAGGGATTTACTAAAGTTTTCATTTGTGACTGAGATTTCTGTCAAAATGAGGAATTCACTTATCTATACAACGCTGGAAGGAAATGCCATTTTTATAATCATGAGCTACATGATACACAAGGCGAGAATTTTTAGAACGTGAAGGCTCAACAGATGTAAGACCATTGAAAAACAATTATGAAAGAACAATGAAACTCGTTCAGTCTGTCACGTTAATACCCCAGCCATAACTTTATAAGAACCATCTCAAAGTCACATTATACAGCCTTAACGAAATAGGCCTCGATGAAGGGAACGATGCTCAAAAACTATCTAAATTTCTTCCTGGAAGCTTCTCTACTTAACGGGTTGAATTTTTATTTGTCCTCCTAAAAGTGAATATCAGATGTCCCCCAACAAAGTTACCCTTTGAAAAACTTCTTGTTGATCTCATAGAAATTAGAGGGCTCACTTTACTTAACCGCGAGGGTTAAGGCTTGGTTACAGCAGACAACTTGCGTCGTCATAGGCCTACTGTTACTTAAACTATGTAAATTTTAAAGACAACTTCAAGCTTTAGCATTGATGTTTGAGTTTCTCAAACTATGAGATTTGTTGACAGGCAAATTTTCTTTTTACTTAATGGCGCTCCTGAAAAAACCCTATATAAAAAAACTTTGAAATTTTATTTTAAACCCTGTAATTTTCTTTAGAGAAACCCTGTTTACGTATATGTGTATATATATGTATGTTGTACGTATGAATATGTATGTATGCATGTATGTATGCATGTGTGCGTGTTAGACTCGAATTGAATAACAAGCACAAAACCTGATAATCTTTATATCAGAATAAAAAAAAAATTAACAGATACACAACATCAAGACAACACTAGCTAAATTTGGTTCGCTCTCTCTCTCTCTCTCTCTCTCTCTCTCTCTCTCTCTCTCTCTCTCTCTCTCGCTCTCTCCATTTTATGAGGTTATGACAGTTCATTCGCAATCTTTTAATCCAATAGGCTCTATAAATCACCCGCAAAAGAGAAATGCCAACTAACATATTACGCATGAAATTTGATCGGCAACATTCACGCGACGAATCAGTGAATGTTGGAATGGTCAACTCAACAACTGAAAATCCAATCGGTGATACAAAATGATGATCGGCGATAACACTTTCTATTAGAGTTACCAGAAATAAAATATTTACATGACTTATTTTGGTCATATATAGAATATTACGATGATTTATTTAGGTATTAATAAAATTTTACGATGGTTTATTAGTGTCATCAGATTATACTGGAAAAAAATAACATAGCTGGTTAATGTTAATGTTAAAAATAAGACAACAATATATTGACGCAGAAAAGTCAAATTTCTATATAAGAATGACATTTAAGAAGATGAATATGATGAAGTTGATGATGATTATTATTATTATTTATTATTTATGGAAATGACCTTTATTATTCATTCATTATTTTATTATAAATGAAATGACCTTTAGTTAGAACTCTTATTATTTACTATTATTAACATTATTTTCAGGAAATTATCTTTAAGATAACTACTATTATTATAACAATTACTATTATTATTATTATTATGAAATTACCTTTAAAGTGAAAGCTATTAATTATTATTAATTATTATTAATTATTATTATTATTATGATATTACCTTTAAGAGAACTATAATTATTTTTTCATGAACTTGCCCTTAAGAGAACTATTATTATTATTATTATTATTATTGTTATCACAAACTATAATAGCCACACCAAGCAACAGAGCGTTGCCTTCTCACTGAGCTAATCGGAACAGTAACAGAGAACAGGCAATACACATTACTGCATATATACGCCACACCTTTTTACGACCACAATGGTGTACTAAACGGAAAACATGAAAAAATACTTTATAAAAAACATTTTAGTATAAAATCAACAGTAAACGGCAAATTACCTCAGTATTATTGGTTAAATCAGGGTAAATTTTGTTTCAGAATTCTCTTTCGAATAACAGTAAAAAAAATCATTTAGCATTAATTGGTTTTACTCGCATATCGAGAATGTTCGTTACTACAAAGATTTTTCTAATTAATCGATTAAACTAGAGGTTTTAAGGCACTTAGCACTGATTAAAATTTCGGCATTTGTTGTGACACCGTTACTTTGCCCATTTAAAAGGCTAAATGGTTTTCATTAATTCCCTTTCAGCCCAGTATACGAAAAAGCATTTCAACGCCGACACCAGATATTTCACAAATTAGTGTTTGCGTAAAACGCAGTGACTTTGTTGTGACAACTCTTAACAGCTTTCGCCCTTTCTCTCGTTAGACCTGCTCAGTCACAATATCCTTCTGTTGTACATTTTCGCTGACAAGTCATTTGTGCAGAAGTAAATAAGTATTTATTACTGTGAATAAGTAAAAAATGCGCCGAATCTCGCCGAAGACTCAGCGCAATCGAGTTTTTCTCTACAGCGCGTAATGTTGTATGAAACTCTCAGCTGCGGCCCATCCGGTGCTGGTCGGGGTTGTTGGCACCTATAGCGGGGCCAGACGCACGATCTTGGCGAACTTTACCCTTAAATAAAATAAAAACTACTGAAGCTAGAGGGCAGCAATTCGGAATGGTTGGTGATTGGAGCGTGGATGATCAACATACCAATTAGCGGGCCTCTAGCCTCAGTAGTTTGTAAGGTTTGAGGCGGACAGAAAAAGTTCTGACGGACAGACAAATTGCCATTTGAATAGTTTGTAAAATCTGAAAAGGTAGAAGCAATGTATTATGCTGTTTTGTATCATCTATGTACATATAATGCTGTGTGAACCCTTTATTAGATTATTCATAAAAACTGGTTAGAGTTCATATGGTAGTAAATAACAGATTTTTCTGTTACTGTTGTCACTCCCAGTGACAATGGCGTAAGGAATACAGAGAGAGAGAGAGAGAGAGAGAGAGAGAGAGAGAGAGAGAGAGAGAGAGAGAGAGAGAGCATTCTTCCCGTTCCCTTGTGCCTCAGTTTTCATACAACCACTGCATACTTAAGTTTACAGTTATTTATGCTGACTCAAGCTTTCTCGGTTGGTTTAAAATACTAGTCATAACGATCAAAGAACAGTTATACAACCACAACATAGATAAGTTACGCAAAACCCCTTACTGCATCAAAACCATTCTTCGCCTGTTCACAAATTTAAATAAGCTCAGTACAATATAAAAAACGTTCTCACTAACAGCAAGAAACCTTGGCTACATCTATTCTAGCTCGGCTTTGCACATCCTGACTTAATTTAAATTCCAACAATGAAAATACATTTCAAGCACCTCAACAGAAGGATGAAAATACATCTCACGCTTTTCAAAACAACCGACTCCAAATTCCAACGATGAAAAGACCCTCCCTCACAAAACCTCCTGATGTAACGTCTACCTTGACGTCATACGAGCATCCCAGCGGCATGCGAACATCCGCTTTATGAAGAAACAAACAATGACAAAGGCGCGCACGCACAGAACCACACCGGCGAGAATATACCTCCTCGAGTGGCACTTGAGCTTCTCGAGAGTGACCTAGTTCCTCTCTCTTACGATTCCAATGAATTAGAAGTCCTTCTGCTCCTCGAACACACAATGGCGGAATTTTTCACTGTTGATTATAACGATGATATAATAAACAGGAACTATATTTACCTGGTGAAGTTTAATATCACATATATCAGAGCTAATGACAGACTCTGTCATTCGAGAAAGAAAAGGAGAAATTGTTTTTCTTGTGAAGTAATGACTCTTATTTTATCAAAATATAGGAGAGGTGAGATGAGAAGCAGGATTTTGATTATTACCCACTGGAAATCTTTGATTGAACCTATTGCATCAGAAAGAACGACGCATTAAACGGCCCTTTGGAAAAAAAAAAAATACCTAACACATAGACAGAAAAATATCTCATACATCTGAAGGAGCTACAAATAGATTTGAGGAGTTCTGTCTACAAAAATTCTCAATTTATGCTCCCAAGAATACAATATCAAGGTAAGACGAAGAAATGAGGTCTTAAAATGCATACTTCAGTGTCTGTTTCCATCCATATATTGTAGGGTTATCGAATTTTTCCCTAATTCTTTTTACGCCTCAATCAAAACGCAAGTAAAGTACTTCTCCTGGAACCAGTAATTTTGCTAACCTTTCAAGTACTTTCTTTTTTTATGCTATGAATAGAGATATTCCTTTAGCCACTTTAAAATAACAATTCTATTTTTTTTAAATCGATCATCGAGCATCTTTTTACTTCATGCTGTTGCCTTCAACCTATCAATACCGCCAGAAAAGGATTAATAGGTGAAACAAAACATACTTTGTTTTGTATGGATGATGATCACGAAAGCGCTTAGATCAGAAAGTTAAGAAAACCATCAACGAGTTCCCCCTTCCGTCCATCTCAGCAACAAGACGTTCGTAAACGACTGTCCGCAAGACTCCGGTGTTGCAGCCCCTCACAAAAATCTCGTCTTAACCTCCTAAACATCTAATCCCCACGTGACGCTTTCCGAGATTATCTCACGCTGGTCAAAAATCTCAATCAAAAAGGAAAATGGAAAAAAAAAAATCATAGCGTCAGGTGAAGGAGAAAAGCGATAGTTTTGACGAGGAAAATTAATTTCATCCCACACGGTGGCAGAATGATACTAAGCAAGCAAGCGCACGCGCACACACACACACATACGACTTCGGTACTAGAAACGCTACTAAAATGTTTGCAGGGTGCGTGGGATGCTTTTCGTGTGTGGGCGGTGGAAGTAGGAAGGGGGGAGGGGGAGAGGGAGGGGGAGAAGGCCAGGAAGAGGTGGAGGAGGGAGGGAGGGCCAGAGAGAGAGAGAGAGAGAGAGAGAGAGAGAGAGAGAGAGAGTGTGCCCAAGGGAAGCGCTGTGGGCGTTGGTGTACAGAATCTACTTCCAGGAAAACGTAACAAAGGTCCCGACGTCTGGAATGTAATCATCATACTCGTAATTTTCCCCCCTCACTCGCTTGAAAGCCGATCAGTTTTTCCTCGATACACAATAAGCACATGAATAGGGGCACGTTAATACCAGTAGTTCAAGCCCTGACGCATGAGAAAATATAAAACCGAGTGGAACGTAACCGGACAATTTGTTATTTTCGTTACTCTTCAACCTCCAAACGTCACCGTTCGTAACTTTAAGAACGATAACAATGATGATGAAGGTGCTTCTGACTACGCGGCTAATAATAACAACGATTTTGTTTTCGACGGTGCCAGGGGACGGTGCCAGGTGTCTGTGAATTCGCTATGATTATTGTTGATTTCATATTGTCAGAATTAGAGTGAAATGTTTGATTCCGGAACTGACGTAACATAATATTCTCCGTCTATATTGTTTATATTTTCAACTGAGTTGACAAAATCAACAACAAAATCAAAAACAAAACTAAGTTCAATAGTCTTTTTGATACAATGCTACCGTTTCCATATAAGTGTTTTTTAGTTACAAGACATTGGCTGCTAAAATTTTAGTATGAAAGATCGAAGCCTCAAACATTTGCAGGGCAAACATAATGGAAAGCATTGTGCTGCAATAAATGTTTGAGGGGATAAATGGCATCACTCTAATGATGGATATCATTTTAACACCTTAAGTTTAGAACTACAAAGGATATTTTCAATGACGACATAATTTCGTAGAGAGAGAGAGAGAGAGAGAGAGAGAGAGAGAGAGAGAGAGAGAGAGAGAGAGAATGCATTCTGAGACTGTATCGCCTATATGAAGTTATCAGAATTTATTTTGACAATAAGATGAAAGAACAATTTTACCGTGTATCGTGTGAAAGTCGTCTTTGTTCATAAAATGATCTCATGTTTGTTATTATCGCATCAAACCACAACAACGCCTGAAAATGCGAAAACAGATGAAAGGACCGTCTCCGATGCAAACATCGCAATGCAGATAGATAGAGAGACCAAACGTGGAAACAAGGAAGAGAAGAGAAACATTTCCAGCAGCATTTCATAACACAAACCCCACAAAGGGATTCAAGTACTACGCAGCTTGTACTTGTCTCCAAGACGCCCAACACCAAACAACAGTGGGATGATTATTCCATTCAAAACGAAAGGAAGAGGCGAGTGGGAGAAATGACGCAATCGATGAATGAACGGACAGAGACCTACTGTTTACTCTTGCATGTTGGCGTGCGCACGGACATCAATGGGCGTGACCGTCTCCGCCGCTGATTGAGGAGGTACAGAGAGAGAGAGAGAGAGAGAGAGAGAGAGAGAGAGAGAGAGAGAGAGAGAGAGAGAGTCTTTGTTTCAATGATACTTGGCTGTAAATAAATACAGGAATAAAATAGATTCCATATAGCCATATCTTCATTGCAAGATTACCGAGCGAGCTAAAACCTCGCAACAGTAGCTATTGTTTTAAACGTCAGGTCAATATTAAAAAAAATTACTGTAACATACCACCTGATTAAATGATCCATCAAGGCTTTTATAAACGATAATCATGAAAAGAATGATGGAAGACACATGGAAAAACGCATCGGTACCTAATAACAACAACCAGATAAAAAAAAAAAAAATCGAAGAGTATCGGTTTACAATCTTGACTCATAAGGCTGAAACCTTCTAAAGATCTTTAACGTCGCTTATTAGCGCTGACGGAACGTCACCTACGTCACAAATGCGTTCCCTTAACCCCCCAAAATAAAAACCATCACAGTTTCCCCTTCTCCACACACACCCTCCCCCACCCCCACCCCTCCCTAAATTCCCGGCGTAGGATGAAGCGAACAATTGTGGGGCTCGAGGCGGCATTATGGCAGTCTACGTCATCGGGGAAACTCCTACGCAACCACTCGGTTCCACCGACGTTGCCAACGCATTTTTTTTCTTCCCTAATTTCCCGTCGATTTCGTAATTCTCAGCGAAGCTGCTTTATCAAAACACTACAGGGCGTCTGATTTCATTCTAAATAATAATTAAACTTGTACGAAAAACACTCCATACTATATTAAGACAAAACCGTTATCGTATAATTGCACATCTGGCGCAACACGGCAACATCCCTGGCAAGTGTAATCGATAGTTGCTGACGTCATCGTTTACGTCATTCCTCGAGGCACGTTGACCATACATAGAATGATGTCGTAGCCGATGAAAAACAACTTATCGAATAAATGCACTGCCTTAACTAATAAAAGATTCATTCTAATCCATTTTTCTGAATGATTAGGTGACCTACACATTTAAATAGTATAGCATATAAGGAAAAAGAAGCTAGTAGTAAGGCTGGCGAGCAATGGCAACTTGGTACCTTTGTGCAACTGAATGAATCGACGCCTCGGAAACAAAAAAACTTGACCGTGAAAGAACTGAAGGTTATGGCCAAAACAAAGACAATGACCTAACCGGGATTAGAATGGGGAAATCGAGAAAGAGACATTCCTACTACGCATTTACCTATATGGAGTATATGTCTTAAATCAAGTCTTCAAGTCTTGAAATCTCTCTGGGGTTTAAGTCAGTCTTCACGACATGTCACAAACCAAGAGGAAGAAACAATTGCCATGTATCTCAAATATGGTTACTGACCATCTCATCATTTCATACGCTGGTATTAATATTCAAAAAAACTGTCTTCTATTCAAGACTAATTATGGCAGCAATACCGCTAACTACAAAACAAATACCAAGTTTTAAAACAATTCCGTATTGCGTAACGAGATCATCTCAAACGCTGATAATATAAAACATTCCTATGCGTACCACTGCACTGTTTCATTCCCATATTTCCAGCAGAACCGGTATGAAAATAAGTTACGCAATGCACATCATCAAAGACCAGACTCACCAATCAGAGAGAGCTTATTTATAGTTTACTATGGTTACGCAATACTATGTAGTTTATATAAACCTTTTGCTTGAAATGAACCCGCAAGATTGAGAATATACTCCACGGTATTTCCACTTACACTTTAGTGGAAATAGTCACTCATGCTACGCTCTCATGAGAATGGAACCCATAAACAAATATACGAGTGTATAGGGATATTCTTTTTATTTTACACCTAATTAGAACCCATGAACAAGTATATGAGTGCATGGGGATATTCTTTTTATTTTACACTTAATTATTAGTTAACAAGTACAGAATGTGACCAAAAAAAAATAGAGGCTTAATAAATATATATCAAATAATTGAAATACAAAATAAAAAATCACTCATATTAAGTACTTTAATATTACTTCCTTTATCGATGGGAAATAATCTAAAGCTTTAAAGCAGGAAATTTTTAAGTGACGAGAAACATATCCGGGAGGAGGAGGAGGAGGAGGAGGAGGAGGAGGGAGAGCAACAGACAGATATAATGTATAACTATGATTTTTAAAGTTTGTTATTTACCACAATGTACGTTGAGTGAAAGATTTCGTTTGGAGTAAAAATATTTTGAAATATCACCGTCTGGTTCAACAGTTTTATCCTTTTGAAGTCCCAGTAGTAAATTTCGATTATTATTATTATTATATTATTATTATTATTATTATTATTATTATTATTATTATTATTATTATTATTATTATTATTATTATTATTATTATTATTATTTTAAGCCGCAAATTTCAGTTACATACACGATGTACAAAGCCACAAAATTATTATTATTATTATTAGAGGATTTAGGTCACAAATTTCCATCACTTGCAGAATATACAGGCCACAAGACCGAAGCATAAATAGTGGCACATCCCTTTGAATGAAACGACCAACACCTTAGGAATTCCTAATTTACATATTGTACGATTACAGCTTTTAGAAGATGCATATTCAAACGCCTTAAACACTGAGTGATATGAGTTAGAGCGTGATGATGAATCAAGCGCGAAGAAGTAATTTAGTGCCACTTGCCAAAACATATTTCATCCCACGTTAGGTTTTCGTATATGAACTCTTAGCTTTTAATTAATGCGTGCGTTTAGACGCTCTCGAATGAATCGATAGGGAAGTATAGAGGAACATAGGTATGTTAGCTGTTGAAATTTACGACATACATAGTGTCTTATTACTATTTACTATATTATATATTATATATATATATATATATATATATAATATATATATATATATAGAGATTTGTTGTTATATATATAATTAATATATTAATATATATACATATACTTATATAATTTATATAATATATATAATATATAGTATTTATAATATATAATATAATATATATATAAAATATATGTTATATATATAAATATATATATATATATTTACTATATACTAATATAACAATTATACACCACATACACACAACACACACACACACACATATATATATATATATATATATATATATATATATATATATACATACATATATATATATATATATATATATATATATATATATATATATATATATCATATGACTCGATAGGGAACATAGGTATGTAGAGGAACATAGGTATGTTAGCTGTTGAATTAACGTACATACATAGTCTTAGATCTATATATAGTATAGATATATATATATATATATAGATATATATATATATGTATATATGATATATATATAGTATATATATCTATATATATATATATATATATATATATATATATATATATATATTATATAGTATAAGACGTATGTATGTACGTAAATTCAACAGCTAACATACCTATGTTCCTCTATACTTCCCTATCGACTCATTCGAGAGCGTCTAAACGCACGCATTAATTAAAAGCTAAGAGTTCATACCACGAAAACCTAACTTAGGATGAAATATGTTATGGCAAGTGGCACTAAATTACTTCTTCGCGCTTGATTCATCATCACGCTCTAACTCATATCACTCAGTGTTTAAGGCGTTTGAATATGCATCTTCTAAAAGCTGTAATCGTACAATATGTAAATTAGGAATTCCTAAGGTGTTGGTCGTTTCATTCAAAGGGATGTGCCACTATTTATGCTTCGTCTTCTGGCCTGTATTCTCGCAAGTGATGGAAATTTGTGACCTAAATCCTCAAACAACAATAATAATAATAATAATAATAATAATAATAATAATAATAATAATAATAATAATAATAATAAATAATAATAATACTAACAATAATAATAATAATAATAATAATAATATAATAATAATAATAATAATAATAATAACAATAATAATAATAATAACAATTTTATGGCTTTGTACATCGTGTATATAACTGAAATTTGTGGCTTGAAATAATAATAATAATAATAATAATAATAATAATAATAATAATAATAATAATAATAATAATAATAATAATAATAATAATAATCGAAATTTACTTCAGGGACTTGAGAAGGATAAAACTGTTGAACTAGACAGTGATATTTCAAGCGAAATCTTTCACTAAACGTACTTTGTGATAAACAACAAACTTTAAAAATCATAGTTATACATTAGTCAAACAATGTGATTTTCTTTAACCCTTCATTACAATTCAAGACTTTTAATAGTTTGAACTGATATGCAACACTAAACCATAACACTGACACCTAACTGGTAATAAAATTAACACCTAACTGATAACCACTACCCTATCTGCTAATGCTTCGTCCGGACAGATAGCACACAGAATTGTTAGCTATTCCTAAATCCATTAGCTTCATTCATTGAAGCAGTTCAATTCTCTTCTTTCCTTCTTTGTAAGGCTGTGCGATTGTAAAGACTATCCAACAGACTTAAAAAAAAGTCATGTACAGCATAAGAAATAAAAAATGAAAAATTATGCACTGCAGGAAATTTTCCTCAAGAGAACCAGAGATGTGTATAATGTCCTCGCTTATCAACTCAGAACCACATACGATCTATGCATAACTGAATAGGAAATGGTCCGTCAGCAGAAAGAATAATCTACAGTAATTCTAATAAGAGAGCGAAAGCCTAGGGTTGTTACCCGATCAAGTTCATTGGACGTTAGACAAAGTCATGGACGACTAATTATCAAGTATTGTTTAGCGTTTTGCACTACTTGAAAGTTAGCTAAAGTATTAGATGGTATCAGATATTGTAAATTGTAATTTCAAATGCAATGGGCAATAAGCTCAAAAGAGACAAATTTTCATTCTAACTCGAAACAATTGTACTTATACCGCCATGATTCCCTACACACTGTTATTAATATATCATGTATGTTATTTGCTCTAGAAATTAAAGTTATAGTACCTACGTGTTAAAACATACATACCTTCCTATACAGTATTTTTATTGTTTTTTTTATCTTCATCTTAGCGTTAAGTATTCAATAAAGTTATGCGTGTATATGAATACAGAATACTATTTCGCACGTTTCCGAAACACACAAAATAGTTCCGTTAGTGATACTTTTAGTAAAGTGACTTCTAAAACGAAATACAATCTACAATTACAAAAAAAGAACAGTGCTGATTATTTGTTCCGTTAATAAGTAGCAAAAAAATCCGAATGACAAACATGAAAGAAAAAGCAATAAGTACAAGAAATGAGCAGAGGGCGAAAAAGGAAAAAGAAGACAGTAAAGATAATATAAATACAAGAAATTACAAACATTAGAGACTAAGGATATAAAAAGCTATATTCAATTTATAGCTTCTGCGCAGCAGTGAAGCGACATTCAGCAACATCCCACACCTAATGGATTCTGCAACTCATTGAAATTGCAATTAATATAAAACAACATTGCAACATTAACTTATCAGATTACACGAGATAAAACAAGCAACTGAAGAGAAATACTAAAAAGTAATATGTTAAGAATATAATTCTACAATTTTTGGTTTTCTGTAAAAGAAAAGTATTGAGATGGCTGCTTGTCGATCCGTCCGCGCATTTTTTTTGTTTTGTTCGCCCTCAGATCTTAAAGACTGCGGAGGCTAGAGGGCTGCAAATCGGTGTGCTCATCATCCGCCCTCCAAGCATCAAATCAAATTACAGCCCTACAGCATCAGTAGTTTTTTTTTTTTTTTTTTTTTTTTTTTTTTTTTTTTTTTTTTTTTTTTTTTTTTTTTTAGGATTAAAATTAATCGTGATCGTGCGTCTGGCACCACTATAGATGCCAACAACGCAGGCCACCACCGGGCCGTGGAGAAAGTTTCATGGGCCGTGGCTGAATTTCAGGGGCCGTGGCAAAGAGTTTCATATTGCATAATGCGCTCTACAAAAAACTCGCTCAGCGCATTTTTTACTTCTTTTTATAGATCATAAGAGCTTAATCCTAGAACAGATAAAACACAAACTACTAAAAATAGACACTGTTAGCTGCTGGGAAAACAAGCAATCAGCGAGAGTATCATGGAAGTTATCAAAGATTATTAAAATATGAAGAAATAGAAAAGGTTTGTAACGAACGCCGAGAAGATTAACAGGAAAGTGCAGCACAATCATTTGCAAAGGTTTACGGATAAACAATTCGCGTTGTCGTATTCATCAGTGACGGCTGTTCAGCGCATGCGCAGATCTGTTTTCCTTATCAGTGATCTCTTTCTGTGTGTCCCATTACCTTCTATTACTTCTTTCGAATGAACACCATATTCTTTGGAAGCTTCCATTTCAAGTCAATGGCCCCTGTGATGGGCTTGATCCATAGGAATTCGGTTCATCTTCTGAATAATCATTATAATAATATAACAATGGTAGAATGTGAGACTTTATAACACTCTACCATTGATATATTATTGTGGAATACAAAGTTACTCCTGTTCTCGGCATTGAGAGTTCTACATATATATAATAATAATAATAATAATCCAGAACACGAAGTTCATCGGGAAGGCCCCCGATGCCTATCGATTACGCCTGCTGGAGGCGCTTCTCATCCAGCAAATAAAACCAGCTCTAAATATGACGCAGGGAGAATTTCTCCTCCCCACGAGTATGAGAAGACCTGCCACCAACTATGACACCACCGATCATGACAACTCTACGGAAGACAACGCCCCCGAACGAGATACTCCCCCAGCCAACGAAAATCAAATTAGCCGTGACGTCTCGCTACGTAACGGAACACCCACAGCTCTGGAGGTCTAGACGGCTGCAGCTTAGCAACCATCGACATGGGGAAAGTCTCAAGCCACCAATGAAAAAGCAGACTTGCCGCCAGCAGCCAATAGGAGACAAGCATGGGACATACCCCCCCTGCAGACGACCCCAAATAATAATAATAATAATAATAATAATATTTGAAAGGTGGAAGTTTGCATGCCTGTAGGTACATATGAGGTTAACAAATCGATTTCCACCTTGCATACCCTGAATTAGTTGAAGGAAACCAAGGCATCACATGGACGTAAAAACTAAAACCGATCTAGTTGAAGAAGTTAGACGGCGAAGTAGAAAGAAACCATACTGAAGAAAACTGAAGTAAAATTTAAAAAATGAACATATTACGTCATCCCTGACCAATTCCTCTGTTCTACGGAGAAGCCCCAACCAAACACAAATTCCTTTCCTTGACGTGGCAGCTAGGGGCATGGGGAGCCCTTAGGGAACGAGAAGGGAATTAATGGCTCCTGCCAGGACCAATTCTACTTCGAATCTCAGGAGGGACTCGCTATAATCAAACAGCCTGCGATGCAATTCAATATCATGACAGACACGGGTTGTGTCCTATCTACCTGCTCTAACTTCGTAGACATTTATCTAGATGAGCCTCTTGCAAGGGGAGGACGTCGTTGGGGGGTCGCTGTGCCCGGAGGTTTACGTTATTGCTGCTGAAGAGCAAAACAATAAACACACACACGCGCGCATACATAACCATATGATATATATATATATATATGTGTGTGTGTGTGTGTGTGTGTGTGTGTGTGTGTGTGTGTGTGTATGCATTGGTCAAAAGCACGCCCGCACATACATAACAGTATACACATGAGTTCTTTAATTTAATATGTTACAACTTAAAAAGTCTTGGGGATGGCCAGTTTCTTCAATAATTTTAGACTACAAAAAAATCAAAACTTTAGGATATATGGAAACTTGGACAGATGTACCTGCTTTCCCCGACTCAAGCCACGGAGAGGACAAATATCTTTAATATCCCCTAGACCAGGAAATTCGATCAACAAACGCGTAAGAGTCAAGGGGAATAAGCAGCCATCACAAAAGCATGGGTAAAGTTCGTATTATTTGAACGGGCCAAGTTACAACCACCCTTTACTGTTTTATTAATATTAATATTTTATTAATAATTTATGAATGACAACTTTTCCTTGTGACCAAAAAAATTTTACTTGCATACCTCTGCTCTAGACGCGAAAGAACAACTGCAAAAGTTGATATATTAAAAGAGAGAGAGAGAGAGAGAGAGAGAGAGAGAGAGAGAGAGAGAGAGAGAGAGACCAAAAAATACAGCTTTATTCCAAGCACAACGGACTGAAGATGTACTCCTTAAAATTCAGTAATTTCAATTGCATCATTATCAAAGGCGATACGATCTACGAGCTGACTGGTGGGGGAACAGACATTATTCTTAAGTATATGATGTTTTTGCTAATTGCCGCCTGAGGGCCATAAGAATGAAAATAATCCATGCTATTATATTCATTTATCTGAACCGACCAAGTTTCCAATATCTCTAATGACTTATTAATGCTTGAAGCTTCCAATATCTTTTAGTGTTTTATTAATATCTGAAGTTACCGATACTTTTTACTGACTTACTAATATCTGAAGTTTCCAATAGCCTTTACTGACTTATTAATATCTGAAGTTACCGATACTTTTTACTGACTTACTAATATCTGAAGTTTCCAATAGCCTTTACTGACTTATTAATATCTGAAGTTACCGATACTTTTTACTGACTTACTAATATCTGAAGTTTCCAATAGCCTTTACTGACTTATTAATATCTGAAGTTACCGATACTTTTTACTGACTTACTAATAACTGAAGTTTCCAATAACCTTTACTGACTTATTAGTAACTGAAGTTTCCAATGCCTTTTCCTGACTTATTAATCTCTGAAGTTTCTAATAACCTTAGCTAATTTATTAATTTCTGAAGTTTCCAATAACCTTGTGCTGTCTTACTAATATTCGAAGTAAGGAAGGAAAAAGAAGAAACATTGTCTGCATGAAAAATAAACACCTGGCTGAGTATAACTGAAAGAAACAACAGCACTGAACGACGTAGGAATATCATCATTCTGATGACATAATCGGGATTTTTTCCTCTAAGGAAAGGAATGCGCACGAAGGCAAGTCACATGAGCACCTGTCACACACTTGTCAGTCTTCTGTGTGCGTCCACCGCGGAAAAACGTTGGGGTAAGAAGCATGGTCTGAGTTACGAAGATAAATAAAAAAAAATAACAAGGCCCTGATCAAAGTATCTTTTTAGAAAATGTGTTTCAAGTTTGCAGTCGAAGTAACAAAAACATGCTTTAAAATATTATAATTATCTACAAACCTCATTTTCTTATAAAATAAAAAAAAACAGGCACTGATCAAAATATCGTTTTAGAAAATATGTTTACAGTATGTAGTCAAAGTAACAGGAACATGCTTTAAAATATCATAATTAACTACAAACTTCATTTTCTTGGAATACAGAAAAACACAAGGGCCTGGTCAAAGCATATTTTTAGAATATATGTTTCGAGTACGTATTCAAAATCACACGATATGCTTCAGAATATTATAATTAACTTAAAGCCTTATTTTCTTGTAAAATCTAAAAACAAACTAAAAAAACACATGGCACTGTTCAGTTAACTATATACCTCATTTTCTTGCAGAATCTCAAACAACAATAAACAACACAAGGGATGTTCAAAGCATTACTTTTAGACATTACAAGTTTCCAGCACATTGCCGCCTGTTTTAAAATATAATTAACGATCAACCTCATTTTCTAGCAAAATCCAAAAAAATACAGAAAAAAACAAAATGATCTGATCAAAGTATTTTCATTTAGAAAATATGCTTCCAGCATGTAGTCTAACAAAATATGCCTTAAAATATTATGATAAACTATAAACCTCATTTCCTTGTAAAATTTATTTGCTTAATCCCCTCAAAATCCCGAGCGTTAAAAGCTCTAAAAAGTATGCGTTTATAGCTGGCTAATCTATTAAATACTGCAAGCTTCAAAAACCAACAGAGCCTATGTCATCGACGCATTTAAAGGCAATCGCATATGGTAATCTAATTAATACTAATGGCTGTAAAGCGAGCCCAATTTTCCCCCCTATTTTTTAGGATTATGAAAGCAGCAAACTAAGGCTGCCGGTTTAATCGACCCTTTAAATTTTGGCTACGTGACTCAAAGGCCTAAAATACAGCTCTGTCAAAACACAGGTGACTCAGACTCTCAGAGTTATATTCAAGTATAAGAGAAGTAAACAAACATATTTGACGAAGCTGAAATAACACTGTTTTAGTCATTGTTTCTACGGACATATTTTTCTATGATCACAAGTACTGATTAGATAACTCGAGTAAATGAACGTATCACATAACCGAAAGAACACAGATTTCATTATGACTTCTCACGTCCACTGTTTCCGTCACCACTAATATTGATTAACCTTCCACTGAACCAATATGAGATGGATTCTAGCCACACTGTAAATACCCTCTCTTCCATACCTTCAGGAAAATAAATAAAATGGGGATAAACTGGGCCAAAACATACAGAAAAATTGAATCTGGATTATTTTTTCCTCATGATACTTTAGAGAAATTTTCTTTCGATGAAAGCGTTTAGTATACTGTATGATGCAACTTTAAATACAGAAACATTGTTTTCGTTGAAAGCACTTGGTATATAATGTAACTTTTTTATTCTTTTTTTTTTTTTTTTTTTTTTTTTTTTTTTTTTTTTTTTGCGAGCATTTGGTATAGAATAAAACTTTAAAGGAACCCTTTTCTTCCCTGAAAGCGCTTGCTATGAAATGTAACTTCCAAGAAACATTTTTTTACGCTCAGAGCATGTGGTATGGTATCTATAAAACTCCAGACGGTCATGAATAATAGTGGCAGAATTATAAATATTTTAAATACTTATACTAATAAAGGAATTTAAAGTAAAACCACATCTAAATGCCTAACACAATTCTCCTCGTATTTTAATCACTTATTCATATATTTAACAATTCATTTATCAATTTCTTATTGTATTTTTCTGTTTTAATAAATGATATCTTCTTTCTGAATTTCCCAGTATCTTCCGTTACTTCTTTCTAACGAACACCATATTCTTTGAAATCTTGAATTTCAAATCAATGAGCCCTTATCCCTTATGAATAGGGTTATCTTCCAAGTAATAATAATAATAATAATGACATAAAGCCTTACAAGCACATTTACAACATAAAAACACAACTAAAAAACGACAAACGACCTTGCACAAGAACATCTAAGAAATCCTTATCTTATCTGTATGAAACCCCTGGCGGGAAGTTGACAGACGCAACCTTTATATAATATTCCTCCTAGGTTACTTCACTTGGTAATAAGGCCTTGCGGGTGCGGTACACGTGCCGGCTCAAACAAAGCTCTTCTGCCAGTAGCTTTTTAGGGAAAGGGAAGTTGGTCTTATAAGTTTTCCAGTCTTTTTGTTTATTAAGAATTTTTTCTTTCTTTCTTTTTTTAGGGAGTGGGGGATTTGGGCCGGGGGAAGAGTTGAAAAAGCCGTTTTCCTCAAACATATCTCTAGTAATTCGAAGCGGGCTAAACTGAAAAAGGATTCAATAAAACAACTAAAAAGGGCGTGGTATAATGCAACTGCAGAAGGCTTACTGTAATCAAACTGAAAAAGGATTAGTTTTATCAAACTGAGAAAGGCTACGTTGAATAAAACTGAAATAGGCTTAGTTTAAAACAACTGAAAAAGACTGTTTGACAAAATTGAAAAAATGGCTTTGTTTAATCAAACTGAGTTTTAAGTTTGATAAACCTTGAACAGGTTTCGTTTAATAACACTGATATAGGGCTTGTTTAATAAAAGTGAAAAAGGTTATGTTTAATAAAATTGATAAAGGCATAGCTTAATCAAAAAAGTGAAAAAAGTTTTATTTAATAAAACTGAAAAAGGTTTAGCTTAAGCAAACTAAAATAGGCTAAGTCTAATAAACCTGTAAAAAGGCTTAGTTTTAAAAACTTTTAAAGGGCTTTGTTTAATCACACTGAAAAAAACGTACTTTAATAAAGCTGAAAAAGGCTTAACTTAATCAAACTGAAAAAAAGCTTAGTTTAATAAACTGAAAAAGACACACTTTAATCAAACTGAAAAAGGCTTACTTTAATAATCTAAAATAAGACATACTTTAATATAACTGAAAAATGCTTTGTTTAATAACACACACACACACATATGTGTATATATATATATATAATATATATATATATATATATATATATCAATGCAAAAAAGAAGACTGAAGGCAGAGAGAGAGAGAGAGAGAGAGAGAGAGAGAGAGAGAGAGAAGAGAGAGAGAGAGACCAGGCTGAACGGCGAAGAGACGGGATATACTCTCTAGGAGTGTGCCAATATACTTTAACACCCGTTGCGTCACTTCTCCAATATTTTTCCTCTCAATTTTTTCTTGTCAATCCTTCCACTGATCCTCTCGCCTCATCCATCACGGCCGACTCCAATGATTTGACGGAGAAAAAATCTTAAAAGGGTATTGACTATGCTGCTACAATTCTGGTAAGATGGAAAGTGGCTTCCCTGTTGTAGCCGGAGAGAGAGAGAGAGAGAGAGAGGAGAGAGAGAGAGAGAGAGAGAGAGAGAGAGAGAGAGCGGGGGAAAAAAGTCACCCTATAAATAATTAATTAAGTAATATTTCCGTAAGGAATACTGTTCATGAAAAATTTCCGTTCAGTTTCCAGGAATTTCCTTTAATGTTGAGAAGAGAGAGAGCGAGAGAGAGAGAGAGAGAGAGAGAGAGAGAGAGAGAGAGAGAACTAAGTTTTTCAAGTTTTCAAGAATGATAAAAATACAGTAATTCTAAAACAAAAAATTTTTTCGGGTATAAAAGTGGTAAAGCTACAATCTTGTATACAATACAATGGAGAACAGATATTCTGATAAAATCTCTCAATTCTTGTTCTGGATGGTCGACCCTATTCAATGGACTTCCTTATCGTTCGGACAACATAATCTCTCTCTCTCTCCTACCTTGCTATGTTTATCTTATCTTCTCACCACGTAACATACTTGTTCAACTTGAAAAGGGGGCGGAGGGGTAAACCTAGCAAAACTCAGCACATTTATTTACATTTTACTAGCCCGGAAAAGAGAGAGAGAGAGGAGAGAGAGAGAGAGAGAGAGAGAGAGAGAGAGAGAGAGAATCCATTAAGATGATCATCACGTTAGTACATGTTAGTCATACAACCACAAGCTAGTTTCAAAAATTCGGGAAACACAATAAAAGGGTTTAAAATGTCAGAGAAATTGACATAACATCCTTGTCTGACTGGTCAACCGGAGTACAGGGAGTACAGAGTCTCCACAAAGCGCCTGCAGGAATATTAGCTCTTAACAAGTACCAAGTGACTGGAGGATGTCAGACTCTCGAGAAGCACCACTGAAAATAGGGAAGGCAGCAAGTACAGTAGCCTCAGTGACAAGGCTTCCAAATATCAAGCAGACGATTTACTTAGGTTCTTACCAGAGGATGCCTAGATGAACCAGACCGCGAGCCAGGCACTCAAATGCATAATCAGTGAAGACAAAGCAGTCCATTGGTCACTAAAACAAATGATGAGTGAAAAATCAAAGCAGTCATCAGTGATATATTTATCAAATCCAGTACATTTCTAATTATTATTATTCAAATTCCTCGTAGATTCCTCTTTGTAATAGGCTCTTTTGCCAATACAAAAAGGCAATAATCCGATACATAGTAAGTCGAATTCCTAATAAATTTAAATGTTAAGATGCTTCTTGGAGCATAACCAAAATATCAAAAGTAATATAACACTGTAACAGTCACAGATGAATGGTGACGTGCTATGAGTGAGCTTTCTGTGTACGTGTAGGAGTTTCTGATATCAGTGCCTCCAGGCCCCCCTCCCCAAAATGTCTTACTCGCCGCCTCGTTGCAATATACTATACATACATGCATACATACATACATACATATAAAACAACGCCCCAGAAAATGTGTCAAATATCTATCCGGAAAATGAAATGACGCTCCAAAAGGGGAAAAAAAGTGACACCGAAAAGTCTCCAAAGAAAATTTGAATAAAAAAAAAAACATCAACTAGTAAATAAGTGTATCTATACGTAGGCCAGCATGAAGAACTATAAGTTTAAAGTTATTATAAATGACTGAAATAGAAAAAAAAATGGCGAGACAATATTTACCCAAACCCATGAAATTTTACATGAATCCATTAGAAGTATATAACGCCGTTTAATTAGACATCTGAGCAGATGCAGCGCCATTGTTCAGAACTAAGAGCAAAGCCTAATGGCAGCGACGAGGATTACGGATTGAAAGAGAGGAAACTGAAAATGAAAAGAACAGGGATCTTAAACACGGAGACTGGATAGGCTATTTGAGGAATGAATAATTGAGAGAGACGAAAGAGAGGATGAAATCCCTGCAGTGCTTTTTAAATTATTTATGAGAACGAGGAGAAAGACAACGTTGAATTAGACGGATAAATGAAGAGGGGGAAATGTCAAAACATCACTACAAAAGTACGCAGACATAATTAGCTGATTTATGCAAGATGGTGTCACGTCGACTTTGGCCATCTACGCCGTAAATGAATAATTTGGAATATGCGGAAACACGTCTTTAGAAAACATTTTGCATGAAACTGTCACTCGTCCACAATTGTTTTCTCAACACTTTCATTTCTTACATCCATAAAATTATATATAAAAATCTCAAAAGAGGGTATAAATTGTTTTTAATGAAAGAAAGGGATAGAAATACAAATTATGAATGCACTGGAGATACAAGAGTTGAGAGAGAGAGAGAGAGAGAGAGAGAGAGAGAGGATAATGTGGGATATTTAACAAGAATGTTTAAATGCAGCAGCTTTGCGTGATGCAATGAAGTCGGATATAACACAAGAAAACCATAGGTAAAATGCCACTTCAATCTGATAAAATAAGGAAAATATACCAAGCATTCTCAGAGTATGGCTAAATCCATAAATGTCCCCTACCGACCCCTTAATAACTCCTCGTTAAAAGCATTCCAGTTAATGGAAAGTGTTGAAGAAGACTCAGTTATGGTTCCTGCAAAAGTAAACTACTCCGACAATATCCTAATGTGTTTGTAAAACGGTAACATCCCCGATGGCATCTACTTCCGGTGTGACGGTCAAGGTCAAGGTCACAAAGTCACTATACTCGGTTTTTTTCCATCTGTCCACCCGCCTGAGGTGTTTGCGTATGATAACACTGCGTCCCGGGCTTTAGATAGTGCCATTCAGCGTACATTCAACAATAATAACAATATCCTATTTCGAATATTAACGGTGAAATTCGTATACAGTAAATTATTAAAACACTTTTCAGTTGCAAATGTATACCCAGATATCCTTTTATTTACCTAAAACTTACACATAGCCATAACTATCTAAAGCCCGGGACGCAGTGTTGCCATACGCAAACACCATAGGCGGGTGGACAGATGGAAAAAAACAAGAGTATAAACATCGTGTCACCTGCATAATTTGGAACATAACTTCTCATTTTATTATTAATATTTCCATCTTGTAAGAAGAGTTGTGACGACAAGGTAAGCGTGACATATACATACTGACACACGCAAGAAGAGTGGGAGACAAACAAACAAACAAACAGCTGACAGATTCTTGATCTCCTTTCATGCACATTCATCGCGCTATTGAAACTTAAGAGGTTCAAGCAAAGATACAAAACATTACTACCTAAACACAATTCTCCTTGTATTTTGACAATTTACTTACAATTTACCTATTTATTTATTTGTTAATTTATGTTTTGCTAATAATTGATCTCGTTCTATATTTCCCATTACAACCTTTTACTGCTTTTGAATGAACACCATATTCTTTGGAATCTTTAATTTCACGTCAATGTCCCCTGTGGGCTTGTTCCATACGACTAGGATTCAACTTCTGAATAATAACATCAATGACAATAATTTTCATGATAGTCTTCTTTTGTATCAATTCTGTCCTACTTCTGGGGGAGTTGCGATGGCAAAGTAAAGGAAACAGAGGTACTGACGAACAAACAGAGGAACGGACAGCAGGCAGACCGTGTTAATACAGAATACCTTGCTGTGAGGGAAAGAGAATAAGTAACATTTTCAGCTCACCTATCGAAAAAGCTATACTAATGATCATCAAAATCGAGAATTTCAACATGTTATCCAGATAATCACAAAATCAAAACACTATCTACTGACCAGATGCATTATTTTTTCCTTTATCTGAGGAAAGGGTACACTCCAATGGGCTCAATTGAATGAAAGCAACACGAAAGAACACAAGAACCTGTCTGCTCACAACCTCATGAAAGTAAACCATTCAAGACCGTAGTCATACTTATTGGAAGGTTCTGCACACAAACGGGACTTTAGCGGAGACGAGGTTACTCCTTAGGGAGCAAAAACCGTCTGGAGAGAAAGAGATCCATAAAAATTAGCTAAAAGACAGTCTAAATGTCTAACAGTTTCAGGGAACCCACCGATTGATAGAAGAGAGACCATAAAAAAAAAAACATACAGGAAAGATGACGACTCTGAAGATGAAGAATATTACCATGTAATCATTTAGTGGATTTCTGCATCATTGGAAAGAAGAGGACCAGGGGGGAGGGGGAGGGGAGGGGGAGGGGGGGGATTTTTAGCCACAACCTAAGATGGGGGAAAAAAACCACGGGAACGGCCTGGCGTCTTTAAAAAGGAAGACGTGCATATAACGGCGAATGGAAACCTGGAGAGCCTTGGAGGAAATGGATTTATTCATGAGCGCGAGCACCGCTTCAGATGCTGCGAAAAGAGATAAAAGGAGGGGAAGAGATAAAAGTAGGGAAAGAGATAAAAGTAGGGCAAGAGATAAAAGTAGGGCAAGAGATAAAAGGAGGAAAATAGATCAAAGTAGGGCAAGAGATAAAAAGAGGGGAAGACATAAAAGTAGGGAAAGAGATAAAAGGAGAAAAAAAAGAGAGATAAAAGTAGGGCAAGACATAAAAAGAGGGGAAGAGATATAAGTAGGGAAAGTGATAAAAGGCGGAAAGAGATAAAAGTAGGGCAAAAAGTAAGGAAAGAGATAAAAGGAGAAAAAGAGATAAAAGTAGGGCAAGAGGTATAAGAAGAGATAAGAGAACGAAAAGAGATAAACGGATAAAAGGAGTAACGATAAAAGGGGGAGGAAGATATAAAGAAAAAAGATAAATGGAGGAGAAGTAAAAGGAGAAGAGATAGAAAGCGGAGAAGAGAAAAACGGAGATAAAGATATAAAAGGAGGACAGATAAAACGAGAAGAGATAGACGAAGAAGAGATACAAGGAGAAAAATAATGAAAGGAGAAGCGATAAAAGGAGGAAAAGAGACTCAAGGAGGAGAGATAAACGAAGGAAAAGAGATAAAAGGAGAAAAGATAAACGAAGAGAAAGAGATATAAGGAAGAAAAAATAAAAGGAGAAAATTGAAAACAAATGATGATGGAAAGGGTGAAACTTCTACACGAACGAAAGTGAAATGGTGAAAATGATGCACAAATGAGGTTTAATGACAAAAATTCTAAACTAATAAACAACAACAAAAAGTATAATGAAAACCAAGAAACTTGAAAAAAAAGTGGAGACACAAGAACGACCACTAATCCATTCCCTCCAAAAAAATAAATAAATCAATAAATATAAAGTCAAATCACCGGAGCCGGGATCGGCACTCATTTGCAGTCAGCATTACTGCAATTTCGCTCGGATTCTATGCATATCTGAAACCGGAGATGAGACCAGCAATCAATCATTCATAGCCTCGACGTCTCTTGCATCTGAATGTATTATACCGAGCTTGTTCCCGCTTCTATCAGTGGCTCTCATGCAGGGGCGTGCGTATCTCTTACTTAAATTAGAAAAGCTAAATATTTCCATAAATATTTTCCCTAAAATTTGCGCGTCAAGGATTTCCCCGAGAGTATCGCTGGGGGAGATCTCCCTTAAATTTGTTAATGGTAATTTTCCTAAAACTCACGTACCACGTATCAGTGAGTGTTCTTAAATTTAGGCGTATATTCCTCAAATACTTAAAATTATAAATGCTAAAACATTTCCCCACAACATTTACCCTAAAATCTGTGCGTCAAGGATTTCCCTAGGATTACTTCTGGAGGAGATTTCCCTAAAATCTATAAGGGGCAAAAATTTCCCAAATTTCATGTACCAAATAGTCTCTTTAATTTTAGGGATGTGTCAAAAATTTCCCTGAGATTCGTTTGTTGGATGTTTCCATAAAATTTGTTGATCGTAATAATGTCTTCCTAAAATGTGTTAATGGTAATAATTTGCCTAAAACTCAGGCGACGAAGATTTCCTTTAAATTTGCAAATGAATGACTTCGTTCCCGAAACTCTTAAGTAGAACAGATGTCACTGAATTCATAAAAAGCTAAATTTTCATAAAAGTCACAAATGACAAGGCTTATGGCTTGCCAGTATCTCTAAAGGGTGAAAATAAACTCAACATTACTAAAACTGAAACTAATCAATAAAATATTTCTAAATAGTCATGTTCACGAAGTGTCATTGTTGACATTACCACGATCAAACTACTAAGTTACGCAGAGTTCATAAACTTCCACCAAAAAGGACATTGTTTACTAACTACCTTTCCACAGCCACACTAACCTCTTACTTATTTCTCATCAGTGGCTCAGAAAATACGAGATGGGGATCTTCAGTAGCTGAATAAACACACCTAAATAAACCTATGAATAAAAACTTGAGGAAAAGAAACTCTGAACGAATGGGCATAAAAACAAGGCGTGATCAGACTTAAAGCTTAATCGGGGAGCATGCTAAAATCTACAGTCAAATAGAGCGTTGTTTCACAAACGAAAATTAAAATAATTATACTATATTGTATTAGAAATAATTTTTCTGTACTGTTTTACACGCACATTATTTTTTTTTACAGTTTCATTCTAATAAATCAATCATAGATATCCTATCCTAAAATTCCTGCATCTTTAACTCTACGCAAAACACCTTTTTCAGACCTTTTTAGGCTTTCCTTCCCCCCCAACAACAATAACAAAGTAGTTTGTAGGCTTACTCCCCGAGTTGACGAAAAATGTAGTGGCATGTGAAGAAAGAAGTTCAAGATCTTACGAGACTACAGGTAAAAATTTAAATTCAACAGTGTCAGACACAGACAAAATCAAACACCCTTGTGTCAAATTAAGATAACGTCAGCTGTAATAATTTACTGCTTATTAGAATCTGTTAAGCAACCAAGATTTAACTATTAAAACTGAAAGTAAGAAAGATTTAGTGAGAAGTTAAAAGGAAAAACAAAACTGCATCAAGCTGACATTTTCAGCGAGCAGATAATTCCCTAAGCATCCCTTTCTCTGTCTAGAACAAAGAAAATATTCTCTACATGCATTCAGAATCATGTATTCCAAGAATAATATCCATAAAAAATATAATTCTATAGAAATAAATTACCAAACTAACGTATATTTCAACTTCTTAATTCTTAACTAACTTAAAACAAAATCTAAAACCTTACATGGCCCGAAAAATGTCTAAATTCAAAAAAATAGCCTAAAAAATCTAAATTCTCAAATAAATATAAAAAATAAATTCTCAAATAACGGAAAAATAATTCTAAATAGAAAAAATTCTAAATTTCAAAACATCCGAAAAAATATGAATTCTAAAATATAACAGAAAATGAAGTTACTTAAAAACAAAATCTAAATCCCCCGAACAAAACAAAAAATTCCACGGAAATAAAAACTATATTCAAAAGATACTCAAGGACCTTGATCTTTAAAACCAATCAGAACCTCTTCATAAAGACCCCGTGCATTCGTGGGCCCCAAAAGCAAAATAGGATCAGTGCTTTCATCCATTCAAAAGGAGAAGGAAAAGGGGGATAATCACAGGTTCGGGTGCTTATAATCATAGGTCTGGAACACGTGACTGGGTGTCTCTAATACCTTTGCGATGATGAAAAGATTTTTCTGTACATTTACCAACTGCTCTGAGAGAGAGAGAGAGAGAGAGAGAGAGAGAGAGAGAGAGAGAGAGAGAGAGAGAGAGAGAGAGACTGAAATTGGGAAAATTAAAGTAATAAGTATACAGTAGAGACGGACAGATAAAACTGTAACTGAACAAATAAAAGTAACAAGGATAAAGTTAGAGAAAGAGAGAGAAAAAACTGTAACTGGACAAAGTATGACAACAAGTATATATATATATATATATATATATATATATATATATATATATATATATATATGATATATATATATATATATATAATATATATATATATAATATATATATATATATATATATATAGAGAGAGAGAGAGAGAGAGAGAGAGAGAGAGAGAGAGAGAGAGAGAGAGAGAGAGAGATAATGTTGGTCGACGTCCTGATGATGATTCGGGGAACAATGGTCATCCTGCCAATTCCCCAGATTGCACGACACACACCCACTTGAATTCCCAAACACCTCCAGACTATGTGTTCGTGTCTCGGAACTGAAGGAAAACCTTTGAAAAAAAAATTCGCTTTTATTTCCCTTCCTTCTTGCTTTTTCATTCATTTTTTCTTCTTCTTCTTCTTAGTCAGAGAGAAAATAAACAAAAAGAAAATTCCTTCTTCTTTCTTTTCTTCTTCTCAATCTCCAAATCAAAGAAAGAAAGGTTAAACAGAAATTCTTCTTCATCTCCTCTTAATCAAAGAGAAAGAAGTAAACAGATAATTTTAATTTTCCTTCTTCTTTTCGTCTTCTTTCCTTCTCTTTAATCAAATAAAGGATAAGTAAAACTAAAGAAAATTCTTCTTTTTCTCCACTTAATCAAAGAGAGAAAGAAGCAAACAGAAAATTTTCTTTTCTTCTTCTTCTCGTAATCAAAGAGAGAAAGAAGTAAACAGAAAATCAATAGACGAGAGATAACTAAATACATTTATGTTAGACAATTCTAACAGAGCAAGAATGAAAGAAAGCTCTAATACTGAAATTGAGAACCCTGAAGTAATTATTGTAAAGATCTGAGAGAGAGAGAGAGAGAGACGGAATAGAGAAGGAGAATGACGATGAGAGAGAGAGAGAGAGAGAGAGAGAGCCACTAACAGTTAAAGAAAGTTAACGACAAATCAAGAACTGAACGTCGATATAACAAGAGTACAGAAAATAAAGGAAACAAGAACAAAGATAGAGAAAATAGAAGACAAGAGAGTATAGAGAGAGAGAGAAGGATCTATTGTGCAAACAATAAAACTGTTTATAAGATTAATATCCTAAAATGCTTACAAGTAAAACCTGTGAAATCATCTTATAAGAATATATTAATTTCATAAGCTAATCAAATAATCGCAGCAGCAGAAAGTGAGAGAGAGAGAGAGAGAGAGAGAGAGAGAGAGAGAGAGAGAGAGAAGACAGAAGAAAGAAGAAGAAGAGAGATAATCAATCAAACCAAACCTAAACCAAAACACGAACAAACAAGGAAGACATTAAGATAGCTACCATTCAGAATAGGAAGTAAACGAAGTTTGCAGAGCCAAACTGCTGAGCAAAGTACACCCAAACATTTGGCAAAAATATTGCATGGTCTGTCAAGGTGTTGGCCAAAACCAAAAATAAAAACAAACAAAGAAATAAATAAATAAAAGTTAGAAAGAATAAAGCAACACAAAATTCGGAACACTCGACTTCTTGTACCTTATTATACAACTTGAAAGAATGCGCCGAGATGCCAAGAAAACTGAAAATGCATTTCCAAGATTTTTTGGGGTCTTTAGTTACGTGTCTGAGAGCACTTCTTTCTTTCTACAATATATTAAACGTAACGCGTCTGATTCTATTGAGAAAAATAAGAATAAGACAAAACTTATAAGCGATTTTCTCAAGTTCAATAAAGCGGAATTTTTCATTTAAATTTAAACAATTACCTGATTAAAAAGAACAACGTATATTAAACAAAACTAATCGCGATTAAATTTAAGCGATAATTAATAGAAAATAAAACCAGCGTATATTACTCAAAACTGGCGATGAAATCAAACTTCAACGCGACTCTGTGATACAATCAAAAATTAAATAGACATTTTTGCACAGAACTAAATACTTAAGAAGATCGAAAGTAAGCATACATAATGATTCAAGCACTTACTTTTAATCATAAATCGTTATATATAAGGGGTGATACAAACCAAGGAGATTTTTAAAATAATACCATAAAAATAAAGCACAATCTGAGACAGATCTAATCATAACTATGTGAGAAAACGTAAACGATGTAAATAACGGCCGAGCGATAACCACGAAACGCATTTAACTATGATTGAAAAAAAAATCAGCAACAAATCAAGCACTGCAATGAAAAATAGCTTGTTAATATTAATATAACAATTTATTCATAACTAAGAAAAAAAAATACAACGTAAATAGTAACAGAGGGATAAAATCAAAACGTATTTAACCATCAATAAAAAAAAAAGCAAGCAGCCTGCAATGAGAAAAGTCTTTGTAATAGTAATAGGACAATTTAATCATAAGCAGGTGAGAAAACGTGAGCAATAAAAATAACGAGAAAACAAAACTCATTTACCTACAAATACAAATAAAAGTCAATCATTCTGCAATGAGAGAAAGCTAGCTAATATATATATATATATATATATATATATATATATATATATATATATATATATATATATATATATATATATATATATATTACGGGGAGAAAACCCGAGGTTAGCTAATAATCCCGAAAGACAATACAGTCAGGCAACAGAGGAAATATTTACTCTCCTACTAGAGCGAGAGCTTTCTATTTTTTTCTTCTTTTTCTTTTTCTCCTTCCTCTTTTGTTTTCTGTCCTCTGCGCAGTTGGCGCCTACGAGGTCGAAATTATCCCCGCTGAACCCAAACCCAGTCATTCTGAGTATGCGTTTTTATCCATGTTTCTTGCGTCTATTTTTTTTCTTTATTCTTTAAATAAATGCAGAGTTTTACTTTCGTTAATTTACTGATTACACGTTGGTCTTAGGAGTCTATGTATATCATTCTTAATGTGATAGTCTCCATTTGAAATGACGAATACCCCAGATAATATACAACGCTCGCAGTCATAATTAAACATAACTACTAAGGGACAAAAGTGCAGAAGGTATACAAAATTACTAGAGACCAGTTTCTGTTTCTCTCTTTCTCTCATATACCTTCTCACTCAATTCTCAATTTTCTCCTGTTCTCCACTGATTTGACTTCACTTTAGCCCAATTCCTTGAAAACTTTATGGGATTAGGTCTTACTTTTGCTTCATTGTATTCCAACTGATTTAAAATCTTAAGGGATTTAGGTGCTCTCTCTCTCTCTCTCTCTCTCTCTCTCTCTCTCTCTCTCTCTCTCTCTCTCTCTCTCAAATTCCCAACAAACAGATTCTCAACATCACGCCACACTGAAAACGGAGGAACATATGATATAAGACTAAACAAACAGCATGCCACTGAAGTGGGTTTTACCGTACCAGGAACCACCAAAATATCTCAACCCCCCCTTTCCCCTACACACACACACACACACACACACACACACACACACACACACACACATATATATATATATATATATATATATATATATATATATATATATATATATATATATATATATATATATATATACGCGTCGGATATTGAACTAGAGAAATGAAAGGCTCAGACACTACAACATTCTACCACTGTAATTAATTTCGAGAAAAGTCACGACGTTACTCCGTTTTCTGTGGAGTCTTTCGATGAATGACTTACATAATATTCAAGAATTACGATGTCCCTTTACAAAGAGAATCCTTGCTGCACAAGTACTTTTACAAACAGTCAGTGTGAATTTATTAAAGAAAGTCAATTACACAATATTACTATTATTGTTACTGTTGTATATTGCCCATGCAATTCATTTTGATGTAGTTTACAAATTCACGAGGAAAAAAGCTTCTAACTAACTGAATGGCCCAGTCAAATACATGGTAAAACTGAACAATGAGACGACGGCAGTTACCTAAAATTGAAGAATATGAAGAACAGCCACGTTCTTCAGGGATGAGACTAAAATAAAATCCTTTTATTGAAATCCTCATGTTTTACCAGGACTATCCCCAACAATGATGACAGTAGTCCTTACAAAGTTACAGAATTTTCACTGTATGCTCCGTACTCATCAAGAAATACGCTCAAAAGAGGATCTTATTTTATCCTTATAATAAAAATTGTTGCAGCTTAAAATCACTACATCCGATCGCGAATAAAAAGCAAAAACAAATAACCTAAATTAACTGTCAACAACAGATGACATTTCAAGAAAACACAACATCACTCGAATTCCACAGCATGACAGAGGATAAAGGAGGACACATTTATCCTAGAGAAAACTTTGAATTACTCCGGCTTAAAACAGTGACAGGGAAGGAGTCTATCGTTGCCAACGAAATGAGAGAAGGTAACCAGCACTAACGCAGCATCTTTCAGAAAACCTATTTTGATCACTTAAAGGTACTTAACTTCAAATCTTCATTGGTTCGGAAAACCCTTGTTCCTTGATTATAAGATTATAATAAATAATATACAAAATACAAAAACAAAAAACAAAATACCACTAAAGTAGCGCACCAGTAAGGAAACTCAGTGAATTACTAAAGGTACTTTTTATACATTTGCTTTAAACCTATTTAATACTGCCAAAGAATTACTTGGGACAGACGTAACGGTAACGTCCGTTCACAAACAACATTTGCTCTTATGCAACTCGGCTAAATCCTGGCATCTTACTCAGGAATGAGTCAACTCCTTCATGCGAAAGGAGATAAAGATTATACATAATTAAGAGCACACAGATCACATAGATAAAAGTACGCGCACGAGCGCTGTGATATATATATATATATATATATATATATATATATATATATATATATCTACATAATATATATATATATATATATATATATATATATATATATATATATATATGATGAGAGAGAAACTCAAAACGATGTATATATCTAAAACCTAGATAGACAACGATGCTGTTCACAAATACAAATTAAACTGTAGGTCACATCGTGCTACAGAAAGGGGGATCTATTCATGGGACATAAATTATACGGATTCCCCTTAGTAAACACCAACCCTGGGATAGTTTATATCCCGCTAATTATTCTCTTGGCTAAGGCTGATGCGTAGGAGTTGCTGAAATGTCTTTATTATTACAATCATCTTTATTGTACTGATTACCAGTAATCTAAAATCCCACTAATTATAAAATATACTCAATGATTATCTGAAATTCAGTAGGACAGTCTTACACAATTACACTTGAGAAAGGACAATTCCTGTAAAAGAATATCAGAAATGAGATAAACGATGTCATAAAATCCTAATAAAATATACAATATACTTAAATACCAACTGAAATGCCTCAGAACCAGCCTAACACAACTACACGCGAAAAACAACATTTCCTATTAATAACAATAAATAAGATTCAGTCTTCCCGAGTCCCGTTCCTCGCCAAAAATGAAGAGAATTGGCAACTTAATAAACCCCTACCGTATTTTCCAACATCAATGAACACCAGCTAACTATGAGAAAGACTTGGCCCTGTTCCACCATTTGTTGTCCTAAATGGTGCCAACAATGTGGTCAAAAATGCCAGAGGGGTTGGTTGGTTGGTTGTTGCAAGCCCCTCCTTTCTCTCTCTCTCTCTCTCTCTCTCTCTCTCTCTCTCTCTCTCTCTCTCTCTCTCTCTCTCTCTCTCTCTCTCTCTCTCCAGGAGCTTTTAGTATGAATTAATTTTTCTCTGTTTTTCCCCAATCTCTCTCTCTCTCTCTGTAACACATGCACACACTACACTTGGTCCTAAAACGTAAACGAACAACGCGGGAAAACTGGATGGTAAACGATTATGGCTCTTATAAACCGCTATCATATGGCACAATGTCCCATTGACTTCTTTTATCTGTTTTCTTTTCCTCTTCTTAATAAATGCAATGCGTCACGTACGAATGATTAAATTGACCTAACGGAAAGTAACTGTTTTAAAAGTCACTGCCAAATATTGTGTTGTCCGGGACTAGCTGACGGAATATGCCTTTTTCAAATTTTTGTTGAGTGTTGTTTTTAGCGAGATTGCTTTGCTGAAATCAGCAAAATAAAATACAATATATTATAGCTTCACAATAACCTCCTTTTTATCGATCGTTAGCATTTATTTTTCGTAAACATACATATAGTAGCAAAGTCTATTAGTATTTACTACATTTAGATGTTTAAGCCCATTATAAGTTATCATGAACATAAACAAGTCCATTAGTACCTATTATATACATTTATTTAAGTCCATCAGTTCCTATGAAATATACATATTAAGTATATGTTAAATACACTTATTTAAGTCAATCCACATACTCAAGTCCAACAGCACATTATTACTACCTATTAAATACACATATCTAAGTCCATTAGTACCAATTAAAGAAAAAAAACTAAACGAAA
>NC_061091.1:20395787-20433287 GCF_015104395.2 Macrobrachium nipponense
CAACATTGAATACATAAATACTGTCATCTGCATAATAGTTCTCCCTGAATCTATCTACAGCGTTTGTACAGGGACACCTCACTCTTTTTCCCAAGGAAAATAATGTTACGCAACATTCTCTAGAACTTCTTTGTCATATAAAGGCAGAGAAGCATTTTAATTCTGTAATAAAAGCAGAAACATAAAAGATTTTACAAATTTACACTTCCATAACTTTTTACTGGATAATAAACGAATGTACAAACATGACGTAAAATGTTTTTCATGCGTAAACTTTGAAGTAATAGAATTCTAAGATTAGTATAAAAACTTTGAGGGGTCTTGGTAAAATGGTAAAATACAACTTTCGAATATGTTATTTTCTATTTTTCCCAATTATTCTTTCCTGCTTTAAGCCTGCTTCTCTCTCAGACTCGGTAGTGAGTAGTTTCGCCGATGACACAAGAATAACTAGAGAAATTACTTGTGATGAAGATAGGAACGCGCTACAAAGAGACCTTAACAAAGTATATGATTGGGCAGAGGTAAATAGGATGGTATTTAACTCTGATAGCAATTCTATTGGCAAAATGTGAAGCAAAAATGGGAATGTTGTTACGGCACTTCAAAACAAGAAAAGCTGAACACATGATTATGCTTTATAAAACATATGTTCGTAGTCCACTTGAATATTGCAATATGATATGGTACCCACACTATCAAAAGGATATTGCACAAATAGAGAGTGTACAAAGGTTCTTTACAACTAGAATAGAAGAAGTTAAGGATCTTGACTACTGGGAAAGACTATAATCCTTAAAATTATATAGTCTAGCATGATAAGTCAGGCATGGAAACAGATAGAATGAATTGCCGAAAACATCATGGAGCTAAAAATATCAGAAAGAGCAAGCAGAGGTAGATTAATAGTGCCCAAAACTATACCAGGAAAAATAAGGAAAGCACACAGGACATTAATCCACTATGCACCAGCATCGACAATGCAGCGTCTATTCAATGCGTTGCCAGCTCATCTGAGGAATATATCAGGAGTGAGCGTAGATGTGTTTAAGAATAAGCTCGACAAATATCTAAGTTGCATCCCAGACCATCCAAGATTGGAAGATGCAAAATATACCGGAAGATGTACTGGTAACTCTCTGGTAGACATTAGAGGTGCCTCATACTGAGGGACCTGGGGCAACCCGAACAAGATGTAAGGTCTGTAAGGTAAGGTAAGGTCTCTCTCACTCTCTCTCTCTTCATTAATATATACATACATACACTCCACACACACACACACACACTATATATATATATATATATATATATATATATATATATATATATATATATATATATATATATATATATTAGCGCTCCCCTTCCCTCAAAGCAATAGTAAGAAGTTTTTAAAAATCAAGCAAAATTAAAGTCATGAACCAAAATATTATTGAAATCCTCCGCGACCCCACGAGTAACCTTCCATTAAATGTCATCCGGGAAAAATGTGAAAATATCGCAACATAACAGCTAAATCTTACTAAATCTTGACGAAAAAATAGCATCACTCAATTAAATCATCAAACGCACTGACTCTTTGTTTGTTTCTTTATTTTGTGAGGATACAAAGTACCTTCTCTGCCCTGTCTTATTTAGAGATAAACAATAAAAAACAGTAAATTGTTCACTCGATGCATGCATTTTGCTTATTTGATAAAGCGGAAGCAAATACAAATTGTTTGTGTTGAAGGCAAGGAAAAATACTAAAAACAAATTGAATTACTTGTGTGGTTAAGACAAGGCAAATTACAAAATACAAATTGTTTGTGTGATTACGACAAGGCAAAATACAATATAAAAAATGCTTGTGTGAGTAAGACAAGGCAAAATACAAAATAAAAATTGCTTGTGTTATTAAGACAAGGCAAATTACAAAATACAAATTGTTTGTGTGATTAAGACAAGGCAAAATACAAAATATAAATTGCTTGTGTGTTTAACACAAAGCAAAATACAAAATAAAAATTGCTTGTTATTAAGACAAGGCAAAATACAAAATGCAAATTGCTTGCGTATTTAGGACAAGGCAAAATACAAAACATAAATTGCTTATGCGATTAAGACAAGGCAAAATACAGAATAAAAATTGCTTATGTGGTTAAGCCATGGAAAAATATAAAATATGCATTCATTGTGTAATCAAGACAAGGAAAAATGCAAAATATAAATTGCTTATGTGATTAAGCCAAGGAAAAATATTAAATCCAAATTTCTTGTGTAATTAAGACAAGGCAAAATACAAAATATAAATTGCTTATGTGATAAAGCTAAGGAAAAATATTAAATACACAGTTCTTGTGTAATTAAGTCAAGGAAAAATACAAAATATTGCTTATGTGATTAAGCCAAGGAAAAATATTAAATCCAAACTGCGTCTGTGATTAAGACAAGCCAAAAAACAAAATACAAACTCGTGTCAATAATTCTTCGTATTAAATAAGTCAAAATAATTAAGTGAAGTATAATTAAGTGTTAGTCATAGAAAAATCATTGCAAAAGATTTATTTCCAAGGAACAAAGCAAGTCTTCTTGAAACAAACGTAAGTTCATGCTCGTAATAAGGAAAATAATCGAAAAAAAAAGAAATATTTAAATATTTGCTAAGGAACAAGGACATTATGCTGCAAACAGAAGCGATAAAGAGTTGGTCATTCTTTCTTTCACACACAACTTACATTTAGCAAACGACAATATTTACTTTCCTGAAATTTTGCAAGTTAAATAAACATAATTATTTAATAAATAAAAGTGGAAATCTCGTTTTAACTTTCTAAAGAAGTCCATCTTCATTCAGTAACAGAAAACCTATATTCTACGTTGAATCTATAATTAATTAATAATAATAATAATAATGATAATAATAATAATAATAATAATAATAATAATAATAATAATAATAATAATAATAATAATAATAATAATAATAATGTGAGAAAAAGTAAGACGCTTAAAGGTCAAAGAGAAAACTATATAAAGCATAAGAAGATCCGCTTCCCGCTTCGCAGCATCCTTACCTTCAACATTTTCTCTGATTCAAGTATTGATGCGTTATGTAGAGAGAGAGAGAGAGAGAGAGAGAGAGAGAGAGAGAGAGAGAGAGAGAGAGAAGAGAGAGACGAGAGAGAGAGAGAGAGAGAGAGAGAGAGAGAGAGAGAGAGAGAGAGAGAGAGAGAGTAACAATTTAGCGAATGATGCTCATGGAAGCAGATTCTTTACTTTTTCACTTTACGGAATTCATGATTAATGTTTTAAAAATACTTCCAATTTCTCATGGCACGACTCTAGCAATAACAACAAAATAACACACACACACACAGACAAAATCATTGTGATATAGTTCACATGAAGAATTCAACTTCAATTACCAAAAATATGAATAGAATTTTATCAAACATATTGGAAAATAATTCGCATTAAAAGAAGTTGGGCACCTCTACAGGAAGAAGATGAGGATGAACTTCACAAAAGCAGAATGACTTTTGAATAAAACAAGAGTGAAAAAAGGACCTGATTACCAAGTACCATATATTAAATCAAAGTCTTACACAAAGCAAATAAAACAAAGGTTAAAAACATCTGTACCGTATCATATTTTCAGAGAACATGCATCCCTTTTACATATTCATTTTTAAGTGTTTCATCTTCATAAGCAACAAGAGCCACCTCAAACATTGCACAAGTAAAATTTCCTCCACACAAATGTTGATTAACAATCACACAATGACAAAACTGCCTTATTACATCAAACCTATGAATCTACAAAGAACAATTTCCTTTTGGGTCTGAATTCTTCAGACAACAATGGTGAAAAAGGTGAAGATTAGTCACAGCAGAGACCTACCTGTCACTTACACACATACATACATACACACACACCATTACCACCACCACTTTTCAAAGCAGAACCAATTAGTTCAAGCGATCTGTGATCCTCCTCCCATTTCATTTCTTCCAATCCTATTTTATTCCGAGTTCGTTTTTTTTTTCATTCTTTTGACGCAAAGAGCCAGCCGCCTGGCTTTTATTGTATTCGATAATCTGTACATTGTACACAGTGACCTAGTTTCCATACTAGAAGCGGACTCAATCAAAAGCCAGTCATTGTCTTGATATCCATCACGGCCAATTACTCTGATGGAATAAACAGAGATCTGTTTGAACTCTCAGAGTGCTTACAGTCTTTCATTGCCTATTGGGTCATCTCTATTCAGATGACTAGAGATCACAGAGGAAAAAAAAACAGGCTGGATTGAATACGGCAATCAAGAGCGGTAAAACATTTGAAGACATTTTTGCTGCCAATGGGGCCAAATCGGGGTGTCTTTTGTTTTTGTCCAAGGAATTTATCAGTTGCGAGGAATACATAAAGATTTTTTACAACACAGGGAAGTTATTAGTTCTGTGTGTCTATATATATATATATATATATATTATATATATATATATATATATATATAATATATATATATATATATATATATATATATATATATACATATATATACATATATATATATATACATGTATATATAATATATATATATAAATATATATATATATAGTATATATATAATATATATATATATATATATATATATATATATATATGTATATATGTATATATATAATATATATATATACTATATATATATAATGTATATATGTTATATATATGTATATATATATATATATCTATATATATATCATATATAATATATAGTATATAGTATATATATATATATATATATATATGTGATATATATATATATATATATATAGATATATATATTATATAATATATATATATATATATATATCTATAGTATAATAATATGTATATAGTAATATATATTATATAATAATAATATTATATAAATATATATATATATATATATGTATATGTATATAATATATATATCTATGTATATATATATATATATGTATATATGTATATATATATATATATATATATATATATATATGTATATATATATATATATATATATATATATATATATATATATATATATATAATATATATATATCAGGACCTCACTGAAACTGGATGTTTGTTTGTATGGTGTTTTTACGTTGCATGGAACCAGTGGTTATTCAGCAACGGGACCAATGGCTTTACGTGACTTCCGAACCACGTCGAGAGTGAACTTCTATCACCAGAATGAAACTGGATGGTATCTTGCAGAGATATCTATCTATTCATGAAAAGTTCCAAGCTTTCTAGGACAAACAGTTGTTGTCAACTATCCGTAAAATGACCGGACACGTATTCCAGCTGTATTTATATGTGGATTAAAGCCTTTATTTTCCCAATTCCGTATGTTGGCTTCCCTGATCCTTTCATTGCACTCCTTCTAAGTGTCCCCGCCCTCATGACCTTGGCCTTTCTCTGTCTGCCGCTTCTTCCAGATGGTCATTGTTGCTGCCCAGGTGGTCTCTTTTGTTTTTGCGTTTCTTTTCTATTGTAGAGTATACGATTTTTCTTGGTAGGCTATCTTCAAATCCGTTCCCAGTACTGACTGCCATTACATTGTTTGCACGTTAGGATGCAATCTATACCATCAGTCTGGCCGTTTTGTTAGTGTTCCAGTACAAAATAGTTATATTCTACCACTCTATATTGTGGTCTTTTCCCCAACAGTGCTTGGCAACTGCAAACGTCTGATTGTCGTGCCTTATGTTTTGTGTGTTGTTTTCCTCGTTCTTTCACAATCTAGATACGATGCCATATAAAATAATGAAATGTGCAATTCTTGGGACTAGTTCATAATAAATGTGATCGATAGAAGTCATTATGGAACAGATTTATTAAGAAGTAAACCAGTACTTGAAACAGGTTAGTTTGCCTTGTGAGTCGATCAGCTTTAAACTAAACTCAAAATTAAACTTGGCTTTAAAATCAACACAGAAAACCAATTACACCGCACCAAATTCAGTACAAGATTCTCCCAGGATTCATAAAGCAGTTGGGAATGGACTGCGGTCATTAAAAAGTGAATGTTCCGAGTCCCTTTCGTTATGAAATATCTTCTGTTCTGGTGAATTACTTTGGAATGTCCCGTTTCGAAGTTTTCTCCCCTTTTTATTAAAACCTGATGTAACATAAAGGATATTCTTCTCTTTTTTGAAAATAGTTTCATATTCTGCCCCTGCTCCATATTCGTTTTTAAAACATGACCCATCTTCCTTGTACAGTTAACTCTCCACACCCATTCCCTGAGAGAGAGAGAGAGAGAGAGAGAGAGAGAGAGAGAGAGAGAGAGAGAGAGAGAGAGATATTCCTCATGTCATATGTCATATGGCTGTAGACTTCACTATTCTATTGCAAAGTTAATTTTACAATATCGGTGAATTAATTTGTCAGTCTTAGTAATGAGAGAGAGAGAGAGAGAGAGAGAGAGAGAGAGAGATTCTTCATGTCATATGGCTGTAAGACTCCTCTATTTTGCTATTGCAAAATTTCCATTGCTCAGGACTGTGTGTGTGTGTGTGTGAGAGAGAGAGAGAATGCTAACAATCATACGTTACTTCATGCTTTTGTAATTGTTGCTAGAGTCATGCAAGGGAGAGTTCACGCACTAACAAACACACACAAAAAGTGGAGATGTAAACCATTCCTTCCATCGCTCTAAGCAGCTTCACGGAAGTAAAAGGATAATTCTATACTTTCAACTTTGTTTGGACTCATTAAATATAGCTGGAAAAACTCACCCTTACTTAAATCTCTTTATAACATTTTTCTTCAGCTTTCTGAATAAAAGTTTCAAGGAAAAGCGTTCACAAATGCATGAAAAGAAGTGGATTCCGGTTCTCTTATAGCTTGTTGACCAACAAAAACTTAAATCAAGGAAATAAAATCGAGATGCACAAGTTAGCAACAAACTGAAAACAATAAGGATATCAAAGTTAGTTCGAAATGTCAAACAAGATTGCATTATAGCCCAGAAGAGAGAGAGAGAGAGAGAGAGAGAGAGAGAGAGAGAGAGAGAGAGAGAGAGAGAGAGAGAGAGAGAGAGACTTGGAAATGAATGCCAAGTTATAATGACGAAATCTCATGATAGAAAATCAACACATTACTACCCCTTAAAACAATTCTCATGCCACTTTTAATCAATTACGTATTTACGTTTTTATCTACTTAACTCATTTATTAATGTACATTTTTATCTAATAATTGGTCTCCTCTTTCTGTATTTCTTGTTACCTTCAAAAATTTCTTGTAAATGAACATCATATTCTTTGGAGGCTTCAATTTAAAGTCAGTGGGACACATACAGAAGAGTTAGATCCTAGAAACGGCACACATAGTAAGAAAAGTGATGGACTCCTAAGGAGGCAGGAACCCCACACTATAAATACCACCCAGTCGAATTGGAGGACTGTGATAAGAGCAAAAAAAAAATAATAATAATAATAATAATAATAATAATAATAACAATAATAATAATAATAATAATTGCTTCAGCGACAACAGGCATCCGACGATTGATCAGATAATTATCAAAAACTATCATTATTTCTCAAACGCCAAATACTTAATTTCTTTCCCGAATTACCAACCTACCAAAATTCTAAATCAATCATGCATTCGGCGAACGCACGACGTCCCAAACACCTAACACAAATAAGAGAAAAAACACCGCCAAATGACTTGTCCATAGTACAAAAAACTCCCCGAAACGCTTTCCAATGGGGAAATTTTTCCATTGGAAAGCGTTTCGGATTATTATTGTTCTATTTTTTTTGAAATAGAACAATAATAATCGTGTCTAAAACTCGTTCAATTCCCTAAGGCCTACCCCTCCCCCAACCCCCTCCTCTTGACCAAAAAAAGGGGGGCCAACAATCGCCAACCATTATTCGCCGAATATATAACTCAAAAGTATCAAAAGGCGATGAAATACCGGTGATTAATAAGGATTCAGTCGCTGTGCGCGACCACAATATTCCCGAAAGTTCAGGTTGATTAACAATGGTCCTGACTCTACAGCACAGGTATTTCTGTACCGGAATAGTATTCCAATTTAGCTCTCGTTTATGAGTTCCAGATTTCCAGCGGGGCGTAACGGATGAAGTTCATTTGGGTGTATGTACATAAATGTTTTGCAATGAAACATATAAATGTATATTAACGCATCAGACATAATTAAAGTCACAGTAAATAATGTTTGTGAGACTTTTATGAGTATTCTCCAATGGAAGTAGCTCTCATGGTGTGTGTATATATATATGTACATGTGTCTGTGTGTACATATATGTATGTATGTATGTATGTATGTATGTATACGTTCATTTCAAAAGCGATTTCCAGATTACCTACAAAGTAGAGGTAAAGTCTCCTGACGTCTTGCAAAAGATGTGCATTTTATTAATCTCCTTGACTGGCCTTTACACAGCTGGACGAATGTCATCAGCCGCAACGCGGATGGGAGCTCCAAGGCGCTCCAATTCTTGTGGATAATCTCCCTTTCAACCTCAGTGCCAACATCAAAACCTTCCTTTCATTTCATGGAACAAAAATTAGTTTTAGAGTAAGCGTCCAGTTGTCGCTAACTCTAGATATAACATTAGTATTGTTTTAAATAAGGTCAAAATAACGATTTCAAGTCTTCCTGAGTCTTCATATATAAAACTGGGTTTCAACTGAATATCTGGATGTGTGGATTGTTTTTTCAAGTAAATGGATACAGGTGAAATCCACCTTGCTAGTATTATTATTGTAAAACATCTATTCAAGGCTTACATTTACAATATCAGTAAGGTAGTGGTGTGTGTATATATTATATATAACATATGTATATAAATATAAATATATACAATATATATATAGCTACGTACACAAAGCCCTCACTAGCTTACGATTGTGTATGTTCAATTTGTTTCGGACAGTGTACTGATTACCAAAAAAATGTTCGTATCCAATACAAAATGTATACTAATACTGTTGCAAAAGACTTTAAACCCTCTGCCATTCTAATGCAACTTGTGTCGTTTGCAATTCAGTATCAGCGATTCCGATGACACAGTTACTTGTGGCATATCAAAAATATTTTCTTTAATATTCATCATAAATGACGTCAACGCTTGTTTCCACAGAAACTAAAGGGTGACATCACCAGATACAAATAAGTATTGTATCCTTTACTTGTACCTCACATTGTCTCTTTATTTGTTCGTCACCAGTCATGAATTTATGAAAATTAATTCAAGTGTTTTCCATATAGTATATGTTTATCATAACTCATGATTATCAGAACATTAATAAATGTCACTGTTTAATTTTATTGCACAGGTTTACTCACAAACATGCACATTACATCTGAGTCACTCCGTGTCAGATCTATGAGCTAAGAAACATACGGCCTCCCAAATCTGATCGTTTTCGGGCAATCTACATAATATAACAGAACTTTTTTGTGACAAATTTTATATCTCAAGCAACTTTTGTTTTTAAGTTAAAAAAAAAAAAAGCAATCCCTCTAAACTGTTTTATTTATAAAAGTAACTTTTTGAGATATTGGTCTAAACTTTTGAGATATTGGTCTAAACTTTCATATGTATAAAATTGAAAGCAAAAGTATAAAGTTTAAGAAAATTCTTGAGTGTTCATAAATCTTTACACACTCATATATATATATATATATATATATATATAATATATATATATATATATATATATATATATATATATATATATATCACCCTATCTGTTCTGATACCATAGTCCCAGAGGATCTTTGCATGATCGTTTTCTATCACTCCTTCAGGTTGGTGCTCGTACCACTTATTACTTGCAAGGTAGCTAATCATGCCTCTTTTTGTACTGTTTTGTTTCTGTGCAAGTGCCGGACATTCGCTTGCTTTGTGCATTATGGTTTCATTTTTCGTATTGCACTTCCTAAATATGGGATAGATGTTATTTCCATCTATCGTTTTTGAACATATCCGGTTCTTAGGGCCTGATCTTGTGCCGCTGTTATCATTCCTTCAGTTTCCTTCTTGAGCTCTCCCCTCTGTAGCCATTATTATTATTATTATTATTATAATAATTTTTTTTTTTTTTTTTTTGCTCTATCACAGTCCTCCAATTCGACTGGGTGGTATTTATAGTGTGGGGTTCCGGGTTGCATCCTGCCTCCTTAGGAGTCCATCACTCTTCTTACTATGTGTGCCGTTTCTAGGATCACACTCTTCTGCATGAGTCCTGGAGCTACTTCAGCCTCTAGTTTTTCTAGATTCCTTTTCAGGGATCTTGGGATCGTACCTAGTGCTCCTATGATTATGGGTACGATTTCCACCGGCATATCCCATATCCTTCTTATTTCTATTTTCAGATCTTGATACTTATCCATTTTTTCCCTCTCTTTCTCTTCAAACTCTGGTGTCCCATGGTATTGCGACATCAATGAGTGATACTTTCTTCTTGACTTTGTCAATCAACGTCACGTCTGGTCTGTTTGCAACGTATCACCCTATCCGTTCTGATACCATAGTCCCAGAGGATCTTTGCCTGATCGTTTTCTATCACTCCCTCAGGTTGGTGCTCGTACCACTTATTACTACAAGGTAGCTGATGTTTCTTGCACAGGCTCCAGTGGAGGGCTTTTGCCACTGATCATGCCTCTTTTTGTACTGGTTCTGTGCAAGTGCCGGGCATTCACTTGCTATGTGGTTTATGGTTTCATTTTTCGTATTGCACTTCCTACATATGGGAGAGATGTTATTTCCGTCTATCGTACTTTGAACATATCTGGTTCTTAGGGCCTGATCTTGTGCCGCTGTTATCATTCCTTCAGTTTCCTTCTTTAGCTCTCCCCTCTGTAGCCATTGCCAATTGTCATCGCTGGCTAGTTCTTTAGTCTGTCTGATGTATTGTCCGTGCATTGGTTTGTTGTGCCAGTCCTCTGTTCTTTCTGTCTTTCTCCTGTCTCTGTATATTTCTGGATCTTCGTCTACTTTTATTAGTCCTTCTTCCCATGCACTCTTAGCCACTCGTCTTCACTGGTTTTCAGAATATTGCCCCAGTGCTCTGTTTTCGATGTTAACGCAGTCCTCTATACTTAGTAGTCCTCTCCCTCCTTCCTTTCGTGTTATGTATAGTCTGTCCGTATTTGCTCTTGGGTGTAGTGCTTTGTGTATTGTCATATGTTTCCTGGTTTTCTGATCTATGCTGCGGAATTCTGCCTTCGTCCATTCCACTATTCCTGCACTGTATCTGATTACTGGCACTGCCCATGTGTTTATGGCTTTTATCATATTTCCGGCGTTGAGTTTTGACTTAAGTATCGCCTTGAGTCTCTGCATATATTCTTTTCCCTGATCGTGTCCTTCATCTCTTGGTGTTTTATATCTCCTCCTTCCCATTTATTTTTCCCAGGTATTTGTATCCTGTCTCATCTATGTGTTTGATGTTGCTTCCCATCTGTAGCTTTATCCCTTCAGTTCTCGTTACTTTGCCTTTTTGTATGTTGACTAAGGCGCATTTTTCTATTCCAAACTCCATCCTGATGTCCCCAGATACAATCCTTACAGTCTGGATTAGGGTATCTATTTCCTTGATGCTCTTACCATACAGCTTGATGTCGTCCATGAACATCAGATGGTTGATTCTGTTGCCTCTTTTCGTGAGTTGGTACCCGGCATCCATCTTCTGTAGTACTTTTGTCAAGGGAATCATGGCTACTATGAAGAGTAGTGGGGACAGTGAGTCGCCCTGGAAGATCCCTCTCCTGATATTAACCTCTGCTAGTCTTATTCCAGAGCTTGTAAGTATTGTATTCCAATTGCGAATTGTATTTTTGAGGAAGCTGATGGTATTTTCCTCTGCCCCATATATTTTCAGGCATTCTATTAGCCATGTGTGTGGTATCATGTCGAAGGCTTTCTTATAGTCTATCCATGCCATGCTTAGATTGGTTTTCCTTCTCCTACTGTTCTTCAATTACCATTTGTCTATCAGGAGCTGGTCTTTTGTGCCCCTACACTTCCTTCTGCAGCCTTTCTGTTGGTGGGGGATGGTGTTTGTCTCCTCTAGGTAGTTGTATAGATTTATTATTATTATTATTATTATTATTATTATTATTATTATTATTATTATTATTATTATTATTATTATTATTATTATTATTATTCGACCGAGGCTGGGTTATTTGAAACCATAAGGATTCGTTCATATCGCCCTAAACTAATGTTTTGACACGGACTACGTGAGCGTTACCTCAAAACGTATTGAACAGAATATAGAATTAAGGCAAAATGCCATGCGCTAGGACCTAGGAGGTCATTCAGCGCTGAAACGGAAATTGGCAGCAAAAGGTTTGAAAGGTGCAACAGGAGAAAAACCTCGCAGTCGCACAATAATTGTTAAGAGAGTGCGGAAAGTCAAATGGAACAAAGAGAATATGAACGGAGGTGCAGTAAAAAAGAATGAATAAAGTGGTTGCAGCTAGGGGCCGAAGGGACGCTGCAGACACCTAAGTAATGCCTACAGTGCAATGAGTGAGGTGCACTGACGGCTATAACCCCCAACGGGGGTTCTCAGAACGTATTGCTCATGCCCATAACCTCACGCGACGCGTCGTAAGCCACTGATTACATCATAATTGATCAAATTTAAAAACTATCTCGAAACAGTTTGATACTCTTCCTTGCAATCTATAAAAGCATCGCAAAAATATATTTATACGTTCATACTCACTCCCAACACTTATAGAGATACTAAGCTCTCATTTAAATAACATCCAACATATATATTTTCTAAACTGACGAGTGTAATTAACTATACTATGCACATATTACCATGATAAATTTGATGAACTAAAGTCTGATCACGGATGATCTCAGGAAAGCTAGTTACTCATTTTAATCTTTTCCGGAAATTCATTCCTCCCCGCCATGAAATGGCTGTGCAACATTTTATTTTAACACGTCCTAAAAAAATTAAAACTGGTAATTAGCAAAGAAACCAAAGCAAATGCGAGGAATATGATTTTTCAAGGAATCTTCCTAATAACACATAAGGGATTTTACAAACATGCAAGATAATAATAATAATAATAATAATAATAATAATAATAATAATAATAATAATAATAATAATAATGTTTAAGGCTTAAACCTAAGATCACTTTACTGATAAAAGCAGTCGTTTGTCACTTAATCTGTCATTAAAAAAATATAAAATAACAAAAAAAACAGCATGCATACACCTAACAATTAAAAGCTGTTGTTTGCCATTTAATGTGATTGAAAATATGCCTAAAATAATAAAAGAGAGAGCATGCATATATTAGGGCTTGTGCCTTGTATGATAAGGCGCCCTATGAGGTAATGTTAGACTTGCGATAATCTATACGCTAAGTCGGTTGGTATTGCACTTCCATCTTCAATGGAGTGTCTGGGGTTTTGTAGATCACTTACGAAGTCGGTTTTATCTTTACGACGATGTTGTTAAACTCATGGTTCGGTGAGGTTCTTGTAGAAAACTAACTAATATAAAAAATTATATATTCTTCTGAAGTTTTACATGGTGAAGATCAGATATGATTGTACAAGTCTTCTAATAACGATAGCTTGATCGCTTCTGCCAATGATGATGGCTAATCCTATTCCTCTACATGATAAAGCTTAGGTAAAGAGGTACAGGTCTTCTAATGACGATAGCTAACTCTGTTCTCCCTGTCTACCATCTCTGTTACAAGTTATGAAGGAACAGACAGTAGTTCGAACATATGAACATACATACAATGACATAGTTTCATACGAACACACAATCAAATGAGACACGCTACAGATCACGTAGGCGGTAGTTGTCTCAAGCAGGGAGCTTGGACTAATGTTTATAAACAATTGAATGACTACAGGTGACGGCATGTTATCTTAGCCTACATACTTATTGTATACGTCATCTTTAGCGTCTCTAGTCTGATCACTTCCTGCAAGCAATCTGGTTGACCTCTTTAGTTTTATTCTTTATATATATGGACTAACATTCCATATTTTTATTATGTAAACACTTACATTAGCTCGGTCAGCTCCAAAACCAACCACTGAATATTACTCAAACTTGACTTGCATTTTGACTTATAGGAGTGTGATACAGACACTATGTGAATATATATATATATAAGTAAAATAAAAATAAAAATTCATGGTGTACATGAATTGATTCAAGTAATAAAATATAAAACAATTGATATTGGTAAATAATAGTGATCACATGATATATATAATGATACATTTTTCACTTCATCTCATTAAGATACATATGCTACAGAAAATACTAATGTACTCTGATAACTGCATAGAATGAAGATTAACATGATAAAAATCATATTTTATTTTTAACTGATAAAAAATAAAAAAATTTCATATATGAATTGATAAAGTTATTAATGTTTATGCTGATTGATTCGTTGATTTTTATGCTAAATGTTATATATCTGATTCATTAATTAATATACTAACTCATATATAACTGCAGATATTGGTAAGAAAAAAGGTAACAGATTGATTATAGGCTACCTGATTTGTTTATACATATGTATATGGATTCATATAATTATGATTAATATATGTGCACTTTAAATAGATTCCTATTGCGTACACGCAAAGATATATTTAGATTCTGTTATTTATGATCATTTATATAAGAGATTCCTATTGCGTACACGCAAAGATATATTTAGATTCTGTTATTTATGATCATTTATATAAGAGATTCCTATTGCGTACACGCAAAGATATATTTCGACTCTGTTATTTATGATCATTATATAGGATACATGATACTTTATATATAGAGTATACATGGCCGAGGTTATACTACTTCACTTTTAACTAGCGTTCGAACAACTTTTCGTCCATTACACAGTTCCAGACAACCACCTATAGCCAATTGAAACGGCCTTTTTCAATGGTTAAAACAAGGGGAAAATTTGCCTGGGCGGGTCCAACGTTCTATTTTTGCGCTCATACTTATTCTCTGCATCCTACGCTACACGATTACGTTCGCGATGAATAAAAAAAACATCCCCAGCACGAGTCCTTTGCCAGCAAAGTAGAGTTGAATATCCTTCGGGTCGTAATTGTCGGAAGTATGTCCCTTTTGTAGTCGAATTCCGACAGCCGCTGGAGCGTTCCGCATGAAAACGAGATTAACGACGAGATACGGTGTCGGTCGAAGAAGTCCATGAAATTCCTTCACATTGTAGGTGGTTGTTACTTGACTGTAGTCGTCCGCTGCGACGAACGATTTTTTGAAGTTGCGATGTGAAACTCTCATACTGCAGGATACTGTAACCAGGTTCCATTAATCAGCCTGCAAGTGAAATTATACTTGTCACAAGGGCAAAGTAAATTCAGACGACATCCAAATACAGGGGAGGGAAGAGAGCCCTTTAGACCAGACTTAACCCACATGAATTCGCTGATATTTTGGAATTCAGAAGAGTCCACTGTACAAACTTTTTATCCATGGCATTAACAATGAGTGAACCTATCCAGGTCTATGATGACTCGTAAAAATATCCATAATTATAAAAAATAAATAGATATCAATACGAATCTCAAAGAAAATTCGATATTACTGGTAGTAAGTTACTAGACAAAGAAGTGGAAAATGGAGCTATTTGTAAGATTGCCAGGCAGCATAAGAGTCAAAGAGAATATTATTCATGATTCTATGTGCCCTAACAAAAGTTTCATATTCAATTTTCTCGCGCGCATCCTCTGAGGTTAATTTTAAAAACTTTATTAATAGGTAGGAGATGCAACGAAAAGAACCCACTATGTAACTAATTTCTAAATAAACTTTGGGTTTTTCAAGAAAATGTGACATTTTCCCATGAATGTTTTACTTGAATTGTAATAGGCTAATGTTGCAAGTAAATATTTCACATATCTTGATACTTCTAAATGTCTATGAGGTTCAGAAAAAATTAATTCATTTTGTTGTTATAGAAATTCTATTTGCTTATTTTGTTCATTAATTTCAAAATGATTGCAAGGCCTTAACTAATTGCATTACACACACGGATAAGAATATGTTATGTGGCCTGTCATGTGACCTATGAACCACATGTGAAGTTCATGAGCTGAGCATTCCTTTCTCCAGTCAATCTGTTTTGCAAGCAGAGACGACACACAGATGAAGCCTGTGTAAGCAGATTATTGAGGTTAAAAGGAACAACTGCTGATACGGCAATGATGACGTCGTCACTTGGCAGGAGATTGCTCTCAGCCAGCTAAGAGTTACGTTACTTGCTGTAAGAGATACGACTTAGGATAAATTTTTTGTTTTTTAATACTCGACCCACATGAGAAGAATGTCTGAAAAAAAACAGTACCAAATTTGAACAATATATTAGTTTCATGCTGGAAATCTGCATAATTGTAATTATGTTAAATTAAATATTCCTTATTGAAACTATATGAAAAAGGTTTCCATACAAATTCTATATATATTATTAGCCCTGTATAAGATTCATATAGGATTATTTCATAGATAACATTTTCACTTCTAGACTTCCTGACTTTAAAATCTCTTTTATTTTATTTTATTTATTTTATTTATTATTATTTTATTTATTTATTTATTTATTTAATTTTTTTTTTCATTGACTACGAATATAAATCACCGGGACAGACAATATGTCAGTAGATTTTGGATATGTGTTTGAAACTTTTAGCTTATGTGTCATTACTAAAGCGTTAAGTTAGAGTTCAAATCTTTACGCATATATATTTGGATATTTTAATTATCTATGGTTACGTTTTGCTTATTGATTTTATCGTGATTCCTTTTTTATTATAATTTGTAACCCTTCCGACTTCTTACGGAGTGTATTATATTGACTCCACTTGTATCCATATTTATCTTATTTTTTTTTTTTTATATTTATTTATTTTATATTTTTTTATATATATTTGATAAAATAATGGTTGGCTTGAATATGTGGAAAAGTGTTCTAGCGGCGTACCGTATAAGGCTACTTGCGGCATTAATTCTGTAGATACAAGATATAACTGATAAAGGTATTTAAAACCGCGAGAACCGCTATAATCCAGTTCGGATCCAACATCACGAGTTGTAACTCGTAAGACATTGACACTTCCTATTTAATTATCCGTTATTCTACCAAACCGATTGACTCTGGGTGATCAAATATATTATTGGTTTTCTTAATGGAAAGGAATTCACACAACGTGTTAAGGAGATTATTATTGATTTACACCACCCGAGTCACAGATTATTATGTGTTGAATTCCATATTTACTGATTTAGCACTCATAAATATTCGTAACGCACTCAATTGCGGTGTTTGTTTTTAGTGCTATTAATTCTATATAACGTGTCAAGGAACTATTAACACTAAGAAGTGTTTATTCCCTCTGTCAGACTCGTAATTCTGTTAATAATTCTACGTATATTCTTTCAAGGATTGATTTGGCACAGGATAGGCCCCTAAACTGACAGGTGTCTTAGTGTATCCCTTGTTTTCATGACACGTGTTACAATTAGTTATGTGCTTTTTATATCTGTAAGCATTGTAGGCCAGAAAACAGTGATTTGGCCTTTCTGTGAAAAAGGAGGGAACCCTGGATGACGGAATGCAACCAGTTTATGACGATTGGTATGAGAGAGATTATTACTACTACCTGGTCGTTTAGTCATCTGCTGTGTTCTTCGGGTTTTCCTCGTCACAGACCTACATATAATATTACATTTGATTACATTATTCTGATACACATACTTTAAATATACTTTTGCTTTAGGGTTTCTGCTCGAAGTGTTTATTGTTTTTTTTGCCTAGCCACTGACCCTGTTTCCGTTTCGAAGTGTTTATTGTTTGGTGTTTATTGTTTTGCTTATCGCTGTTGACACTTGCTTTGTTCAGTTTGTAACAGTTCTGCGCTCCGACCCAGATATTCAATGCTCGCGATCTCTTGGGTTAGGAATTTTCTTGTTTAGATACGGTTTTAAACAATAGGTACGGATGTTTCTATATATTTTTTTTAGTCTAATTAATGGTGTTCTTTGCTGTATGGTGCGGGATTGCGGGATAATGCGTCAGCTATGATAATTGCTTTCCCAGGTAGATATCTTAACTTGGCTCCAAAGACCTGAATGATCATTTGTCACCGAGTTCCTTTTGGACTGTGATTAAAGCCTTTGAAAAAACTCGGTAAAGGACTCATGTTCAGTAAGGACTTTATCAGGATAGCCATAGATTATGAACTTAAGATGTACTAGTGAGTTAATGATACCTAGCCCTTCCTTGCCTATTACTGCATATTTACTTTCAGAGGGCTTTAGTTTACGTGAATAAAAAGCTATAGGGAAGAACTGTTTATCATATTACTGAAGTAATACCCTCTTACCCCTTGGTCTGAGGCGTCTGTTGCAATAAAAAAAAAAATTCCTTATTTAAATCAGGGATTTTTTAAGTTAGGTGAGCTGCATTATTTCGCTTTTAAGATATCGAACGCCTGTTGTTGCTTTTTAGACCATAATAAATCTACGCTCTTCTTCGTAAGATCTGTTAAAGGAGCTGTCATGATTGAAGAGTTACATATTTGCATACGATTGTAATACCCACTACAGCGCAAAAGTGCTGTATCCCCTTTTTACGTTAATAGGTACCGGAAGTTATGAATAGCCGACACCTTACCTTGGACTACTTTAAGACCTTGACGAGACACATAAAACCTAGATAAACATGTTCGGTTTTAAAAAAACTCACATTTAGATATTTTACTCTGAGATTATTTGTCTTTGTCTCTGTAGCACTAGCTCTACTTTATGTGAATGTACTTCTAAGGTATTAGAAAAGATTACAAGATCATCCATATAGGCATGTAGGTTATTCCCTAAAAGTCTCCAAACACTATATTGTAATTGGGGTGCAACGTAAGCCGGAGGAATACGTAAAAATTGATAATGTCCCCTGAGTGTGCTGAAAAAAACGGTGTATGAGGTACAATCACTTAGGTAATGGTATCAGGTAAAAGCCTTTAAGTAAGTCCAAGTTGGTGAAAAAAATTTATTCTAACCTAACAGAGATAAGATGTCGTCGGTACATCGCACTGGAAACTATCGGAAGTCGTTTCCTTGTTTAAGCGACAGAATCTACGCAGATACGCCAAGTCCGATCTTTTATGGCATGACATTTGAGGGAAAAATTATATGGGCTTATTTGATTTCCTAATGGCTCCTATTACTAACATTTTTCAACTTCGTCATTTATCTCCATTTTGAAATTTCATTGAGAGTCTACACAAAAGGTACGTATATAGCTTTATGTTTGTCCTTAGACCGTATTTTGTGTTAAATTACATCATCCGTTTTTTCCAGAGATCACTCGCCAGTGGAGAAACTTCCTGGTATTCAGGTAAAAGATAAAAAAAAAAAAATTCTGCTGAATCACCTCTGCTTGAATGACTTTACGGATATTACTTTAGATAGATTATCAGAGAGATTCATCCACGACTGGTTGGGCGTGATTAAAAATTAGCAACAATAAAAAATGCGATATTTATAACTTCCGTATCCACGATATGTTATCTTTTAGGGCTTTGTTCGCGGAAATCGTTATATTTCAGAGTGTCGGGAAGGATTAAAATTTCATTTCCCAGCAAAGTCTTTTTACAGCACTAAGACATTCGAGGGGTGCATGCTTCTCGAGATTTTGCGTGCAAAAGTACGACTGCGGTTGTGGGAGAATTCTGTTGGGTCATTTGAACAATGTTACGATTTTATTATAGACAAATGTATAGTTCCTTTATTTATAAGTTATTATTTGATTAACTGTCTCATTTTTGTTCAACGGATTTACTATGTTTTGAAGGTTTATAGGATTTTCCTTTGATAAACACGCCTTATTTTGCAGGATGTAAGATAATATTTTGTATACCCCTAGATGGATCTTACAATTACACTACATACAGATCAACGTTTTTTATAACTATAGAGGTATCTGTAAACGCTCGCTTATCCGGACTTCTCATTAGGGAAGTTCGAACAACAGACGGTGAGTCCGTATACTGGTAATTAATTGTACTAAAGGATAAATAAGATATTCTAATTTTTTATGGCGCGTACAGTCGGGCTTAATCCACCACTACTCATAATAACTTATGAATTAAAAAAAAAAAACGAAAACCTTGCTCTGATTACTTTATACGGTCTGTGATGCATAGGGAAATTCCTTTTTAATTTAAAAAGAAAAAGGTATTTGGGATGTATGATCCAACATCGCTTTTCCCCACTCTGCTAGAGTCGCTTATTGTGTGGAATTTGCTATGCTTTGAACACTTCGGCAGTTTTCGACTGACCTTGACCGCTTGACTAGGTAACACAGTCACCGAGTTTGCTTGTTTGATTCTGCAACGGCTACTGTTTCTAATTTCTTTTTGTAATAATTAGGATCCTTCTCTTTATTACCATCGGCAACGTATTGTGTGTTTTTAGCATTATGTTGCTGGTTACGTATAAAGCAGTGAATGACGACTATTAGGAACTGAGCGATTACTAATAAGACAAGTTATCACTACTGCATACAATATTAACTGTTTGTACTTCATTCTTTGCTAAAATTTGAAATAGTGAGGGATCCTGGTCAGCGCATTTAGCCTGATGAAAGTTTTTTTTACAGACATGTTATTCCTTGCAATCCAGCCATATTTTTTTTAAAGTTAAGTTGAGTAATTGAGGTTCGATATTTTATATAACTCAAAAAACTCAAGGCTAAAACTGCGATCGGGACTATTTGCAAAGGAGCATTTATTGTCATGACCCGAAATAGTGTTACCTCTAACTTTATCTAGATTTGTACGGGTGTCCACTTGTTTTTGTGTGTTTTCTAATCACTACGGTGCTTAACGACCCTATCCATGCATCTGTATAAATACAGACGTCCACTGCGTAAACGCATATTCACTGTTTAATATGATTTGTTACGTAAGGGATTAATAATCACCCAAAATTATAAAATTAACATAGTATATGATTATGATATTTCAGTAGAACTTCTGGAAACAGACACTCAAAGATAAAAACTCGCAGTAGCGAAATCTCAATGATATAGATAATTTCTGTAAAAAAGTAAGATTAAGAATGTCTCGTAACTTCAGCACAGGAATAACGAAATTCGACCTGCAAAGGAAACACTCAAAGTTACTGCAAATGAATAAAAAATTGTACTTAGCTTGCTTTTGTGGGAAGTCACGGTGTTCCGATAACGACACACGGCCTCCTCCTTCTCTATTTAGCGGACGACCTGGTTTGGCTTCAGTTTCCCCCGTGCGCGTGTTGTTTTCGATGATTCGAGCCCTGAAAGATCCGATGCTGCGACGCGTTCGGTTTGTTTCTTGGAGTGCCGGAAACGCTCACTAACGATGTTTTCTTGAATGATTCTAATGAGAGACGAAGCTTGCGTTGTCGTAGGAAAAAGGACACGTCGGTTTTGTTTCTTGAAGTTATTCACTAACGATGATACTAAGTTGCTTGACGAATCTTGTTGTTTTCTGAAGTCGCTCACTAATGATGATACTAGGTTGCTTGAAGAATCTGCTGCTTCCGTCGTCGTTGACTTCTTATGATACATGATTTATTATTCTGGTTTTTTCTTCGTAGGAACGTTGTAGAGTTTTCTTCTGGTCCGCTGGCCACCAATATTAGGGCTTGTGCCTTGTATGATAAGGCGCCCTATGAGGTAATGTTAGACTTGACGATAATCTATACGCTAAGTACTGGTTGGTATTGCACTTCCATCTTCAATGGAGTGTCTGGGGTTTTGTAGATCACTTACGAAGTCGGTATTATCTTTACGACGATGTGTTAAACTCATGGTTCGGTGAGGTTCTTGTAGAAAACACTAAGTATAAAAAATATTATATTTCTTCTGAAGTTTTACATGGTGAAGATCAGATATGATTGTACAAGTCTTCTAATAACGATAGCTTGATCGCTTCTGCCAATGATGATGGCTAATCCTATTCCTCTACATGATAAAGCTTAGGTAAAGAGGTACAGGTCTTCTAATGACGATAGCTAACTCGTCTCCCTGTCTACCATCTCTGTTACAATTATGAAGGAACAGACAGTAGTTCGAACATATGAACATACATACAATGACATAGTTTCATACGAACAACACAATCAAATGAGACACGCTACAGATCACGTAGGCGGTTAGTTGTCTCAAGCAGGGAGCTTGGACTAATGTTTATAAACATTGACTGACTACAGGTGACGGCATGTTATCTTAGCCTAACTACCTTACTTGTATACGTCATCTTTAGCGTCTCTAGTCTGATCACATTCCTGCAAGCAATCTGGTTGACCTCTTTAGTTTATTCTTTTATATATATGGACTAACATTCCATATTTTTATTATGTAAACACTTACACATACACCTAACGAATGAAATTCATCAGAAATGTTTTCATCCACTCAGCGCATAACTGACACAGTGCTTAATTAATTTCGGCCACTTTTGAGTTATAAAGTTTCTTTGCTTTAACCCGACGACTTCGCAGTCAAGTGCTTGATTTAATCAAGGTAATGGCGCAAAGTCAACGGCTCTGAAAAGCTTTATCTTTTGCTTCAGAAAATGAAAATCCTTTATGAAGTTAATTCATTTATACAGCAACTTCTTATCAATAAAAACGACTGACATACAAAGTCATGAAGACAACGAAAAGAAATTGTAAATTTTAAACAGCTAAATTCTAAATCTGAAGAATTACCAGAATTGTTATATATGCAATCTAAACAAAAACATTAAAGATGACTTTTATGTGTGATAAAATATAATAAAATCAATACAGTGACTTTTACTCGTTTTAATTTACCTTTTCTATATAGACCATTTTCAGACCTGAGTGCCACCTTTAAAATGGCCTCATACGAAAAATTAATTTTGTAGCTCGATTACACATCAAAAATAACCACCTGATATTCATCTACTGGTATTCCAAGGCTACACTGAACCTAAATTAAGCTCTAATCAAATAATTTTAAAAAATGGTCACCTAACAACTAAACTACGTAGTTACCCGAAATTTTGCCTAGATAAACAGGTATACTAGATTTTTCAAAACTTTAGGGAAAGCAAGCATATTTGTGCAATGGGACCAGAGAGAGAGAGAGAGAGAGAGAGAGAGAGAGAGAGAGAGAGAGAGAGAGAGAGAGAGAGAGAATGTGTGCCATTAAGTTATCCCTCACTGCAAAACTATGCCATTCATGAAAATGCGTTAGTAAATACATTCTAATTAATTAAAAGACCTGTGTCATAAATTATACACTATCACCAGTGTAGCTATTAGGCAGTTAAGCACATGGGATAAAAGCTAAATGATTTTATGATTGTTGGTAGATGGGTCAAATGAATTTGAACTATAAAACTTTACACGATAAGTATGAGAGAGAGAGAGAGAGAGAGAGAGAGAGAGAGAGAGAGAGAGAGAATACCAGGAGATATGACCTCACAGTATACAATTTAAATGTGGTTTGTATTTACGCAAAGCAAAAAAGGATTCTCAGACTTCGCAAATATAGAGATGCAAAATCCCTCTGGTTTTGCATTCCAAAGTATGTCTCTCGTACCCACAAAGATATTCGGAAACTGTGATATTCATCCAATTTCACGGAGTTATAAAAACTTGGGGTTCTTGGCTCCAAGTTCCACTATCCAAGTAAAATCTCATAACTTGGAGCGATGCTTATTTACCTTGGCGCTCTAATCTGAAAAATTACTGAGTGTCTTTAGAATCTTTATCATATGCGTATATACACCTGTACTTTGAGGCTCTAATCTAAACAAGGCGTGATGCGACCTCCAGCTTACTCGGGACAAGTACAAGATTTTCCCATCACGCATAAATTGACACGAAGTGGTCTTCATAATTAATACGCATACTTAGTCCTACTTATACTAACAACATGGATCAAACGAAAAGGACACAAATAAACACGTTCCTACACTCTCAGTTATAAGTGGAAATTCAAAATGATTAATCAAAAAGACACAGCCTAAATTCAGTGCGCGAAATAAATCAAAATGTGCTAAAATCTACAGCCAAATAGAGCCTCGTTCCACCAACGAAAGTTAAAATAAATTATATATTTTATCAGAAATAATTTTTCTGTACTTTATAGCATGCACATTATTTATTTTTTACATTTTCATTCTAATAAATAAATCATAAATATCCTATCCTTAAATTCCTGCATCTTTAACTCAACGCGAAACACCTTTATCAGACCCTTTTAGGCTCTTCCATAGACCTTTCCTACACGGCACCCATACCCCCACCCCGCCCCCAACGACGTAGTTTGTTGGCTTACTCACCGAGTAAGCGAAAATTAGTGTGTCCAGAATCTTTGGGCTTCTTAATCTGGCTGGATTAGTATATCTTTAATCTTTATAATACGTCTTTATGCAAATGTACATGAACACGCGTCTCAATCAAGATTTCATTATTTATGTGCTGAACAAAGAAAATAATACAAATGAAAATCCTTGCTTCACTTTTTATTTTAACATTATGCAGAACAAAATATATATACTATAACCTTGAAGGATGAGTTATGCCCATAAAATTCTTTCATTAAATCCATCAAAATATTACTCCATATTTAAGTGAAGTGTCTTGTATTCAAGTTCAATTCTTCTCTAATACAACTGCAAACTCACTTGGTAAAGCTTTACAATACGTCCAATGTAAAGAATACTTGACTCTTATACCAAATACACAACAAAACAATCAAGTGACAACGACCATTCCTGTTCCCAACTCTCTCTCTCTCTCTCTCTCTCTCTCTCTCTCTCTCTCTCTCTCTCTCTCTCTCTCTGTGCGAGGCTATACAGATAAACAGGAGCGAATAAGTCTCTGGGAAATACCCTACCAGAGCCATCAGTTTGCAAAGAGTAATTTTTCTGACTCCTATTTGTGCAACAATGTTTGCTTTATTCAACAGACAACAAAAAATAAAATTTTCATGTTTAGCATTTCATAAGGAGGAAGAGGGCAGACTAAACAGTGATATATTTCAAAACCAACGTTATAAATCAAATCACCTCGCATAACAGAATGGTTAAAATAACACTAGTAGACCTATAATAACCAGCAAACTGTACCTACATCCTCATTCCTTTGCTTACATCCTCATTCCAATTATGAGAGAGAGAGAGAGAGAGAGAGAGAGAGAGAGAGAGAGAGCCCTTACTGAACACACAACCCCCATCCCTTACAACACCGCCTCTCTCTTTCTCTCTCTCTCTCTCTCTTTCTCTCTGTCTTCAAAATCTTCAACATAAGTCTTGAAGCAGAAGCGAGGGTCGATCTCACATCTCACGTGGAGATCCACATGTATCGTCGAGTCTTCTTCGTTTCTGTCATTCTTTTTATTTTTTTCTCCTTTTATTTTTTTATTTTTAGTCTTCTTTGCGCTTGCCTAAACTGCCCCACTTTCATGTTTCTCTTCCTTCATCTTTTTTTTTTTTTTTTTAACCACTCGCATGCCTCGGATGACAATCTGTTGTTCAGATGCGTTATATCTTATCTTTCTTCGGATACATCTCATCATTTTTTTCTTCAACATTATATCTCAATTTTTTCTTCATATAGTTTATATTTCATATTTTTTCTTCCGATCCATCATATCTCATAATTGTTTCTTTAGATCCATTATATTTTTTTTTCAGATACATATATTTTTTCTTTAAATACATTATATTTCATCCTTTTTTCAGATACATTACGTATGTTACGTAATTTTTTTCTTCATATATTACATACCATTTTTTCAGATACATTACATATCATAATTTCTTCCTGCGCTGTATTATTCAGAAATTTCGCATAACCTATATTTCTGACAAACTTCGCTTAAAATTCAACACAGTTTAATAGCCTAATTCTAATTTTTAGAGGAATTATTACAACCATAATTACCATGTCTATGGCCTTACAGCATGCCTTTAGAGTAAGACTCTTCTCCCTAATTTCCATAATCTAAACATAGATGAGCTTCGATTCGTCTTCACACACACTACTCTTCCCCTTAATATATTGAAATATTCAACTACAAAGAACCAAAATGAATACTACAGAGCAAAAAGTTCTTTGATGACAGAAGCAAGCAGAGTCCTAATAAAAATCCATATAAAAATCAATTCTGACATTCGAGAGATCCCTTTTTACTTCCATATATCTCCAGTGAATTTATGGATGTAATATTTCTCAAGTTCTGTTCCTTGGTCATATCACTTTGACTTTCGCGTGACATAGACTGAGGATAAACTTATTATTTATCCAAGACTCTATAAATATGTTTGGGTAATCAAATGTAACGTCCATTTAGTGCTTCATAGGTTAGGATATACCTATTAGTCATTTACCGAGTCTCAAAACATTTCTTTGGGTAACAAACTGTAAGGTCCATTTAGTGCTTCATAACTTCAGATACATATATTTGTCTTTTCCCCAAATCTGTATACATATATTTCGTTAATAAAATCCAAGTTCCATTAGGTGCTTCATAAATCTTAACATTTATTTTAGCGGCACTCAAGACTGGCTATTATTTCGTGTTCAATAATGCACGTCATATCTCTGGCAAAATACACAAAGGAAAATGTCTTTAAAAATTTTTATTTTTAACCGATATATAATCACACAAGGAAACGATAAATATTTAATCATCATCATGATTTTGTCGTATATTAAGAACACATTAACTGCAATAGTGGTTGCCTGGAGGATATTTGCAGGTTCTTAAAATATAATATAATCCATATACTAGAGTGTACGATTGTCTTCTCAGTATAATAACGTAATAAAACTCGGCCTGTAATAAATGTAATAAAACTAGGTCTGTAATAAATGTAATAAAACTAGATCTGTAATAAATGCAATAACATTAGTCTGTAAATAAACTCAGTTCATACACTAAGGAATGTAGTCAGAATGCGTGAAACAGCTTCGATATTTTTTAAACCAACGTTCTTCAGTATAAACTTTGTCACAGAGAGAGAGAGAGAGAGAGAGAGAGAGAGAGAGAGAGAGAGAGAGAGAGAGAGAGAGAATCTTCTTTCTTTCCAGTTGCCAGGAAGACACAGCCATCTCGAAGTTCTCAAGCCAAGGAGAGTTCAACAAGCAAAAATGTTCTTCGCAAGACGAGGAGGAGGAAGACCGTTCGAGTGTTACGTAATGGTTTCAGGGATGATCAGCCACCAAGAAGCCAGGGCTTAAACTCTAGACAAATTCGGGTCCTTGCGAATGAAATTTTATACCTTATACCAAAGGCCTGTACAGGCCTGTACACTGAAGGTCTTATCCTCCATCTCTTAATATCTGGCATATAAGAGACCTATAAATTGAAAGGAATTATCCTCCATCTCTTAATACCTGGCATATCAGAGACTTATAAATTGAAAGGAATTATCCTCCATCTCTTAATACCTGGCATATCAGAGACCTATAAATTGAAAGGAATTATCCTCCGACTCTTCAATATCCATTATACAAGAGGATAAAAAAGATATTTCTTATGAATAGTTTCCTCATTAATACGTTGTTTCTCATTTATGCCAATATAATCATTTTTTCTGTGCGTAAAAAGAGTAACTTGACCATTGACACTAAATTAGAGTAATGCCACAGTTACTCACATGAAAGGCAGAGATTCACTGACAACACATTTCATTGTACCATTTATCCTCCCATATTTGATCCATGAAAAAATCGTTCAAATTCATTAAGATATGGCTTTAACATTATGCACAAGGGAACATATACATTATTAATAATTATTAATAAAGAAACTTGATCGAGATTCACTCACAAAAATAACACAAACAATCCCTTTAAAATACTGATTCTTCAAACTACAAAAACTGGACAATTAGCATTTCTGCAAAATGAAAATAAATATAATCCCTGAAATTAAGATAGTAAGAAAGCAGTTACACGTATCAATAGATATCATTACTCTCTCGTGATTTCAGAATGGTTGACGAAAATCCACATTTACGTGAGCTCATAAATTCTCTTATTTATATAACTACAGATTTTCCTTACACAAGTACTTGCTTGTTTTGTTAAATGAAAGTCTTTGTACAGAGGTGATAAATACCTCAAATTTCAGCGCATTCATCATATTGTACAGGTAGCGCCCGAGAGCATATTCTATCCTGACAACAAAACTATAAAACTGTCACCGTGAACCAAAGAGCGCGTGCACTAGTTGATTCCGGGACGCCAATTTCGGGCGAGAAGCTAGCACAAAACAGCTTCCCCAACATTAACCGTTCTCGTTCCGTGCAGCGTAATGGGGATGATTTCAACCTTCGCCGAATAAGGAAGAAGAAATGGGATATGATTCGAGGTTCTCTCATCCGGGAAATGTGCACAAACCGGGAAAAGAAAAAAGCGTGGCGCTGATCTTGGGGAAATTCAATCCCGCACAATAATGGAGGTATTCGGGCAAGAGAGACTAACAGTGTGAGAGAGAGAGAGAGAGAGAGAGAGAGAGAGAGATCGTATTTTCAGTGTCTACGCGCTCTATATATATTATATAATTATATATATATATATATATATATATATATATATTAGATATATTATATATATATATATATATATATATATATATAGTATATATATAATATATATATACACCAGTATTATTATATTATAATATAATAATAATATAATATATAATATTATTATATATATATATATAAATGTATGTAATATAATATATATATATATATATATATATATATATATATATATACATACATATACATACATGAGATTGAAGCGTCTTATGAATATGCAGGTAGGAGAGTGGCCTGGTTTGGTGTAAGCAAAAGTTGGTCTGAGACAAGAATGTGTCGTCTCTTGAAATCTTTACCGATCGTCTGATGAGAAAAGTCAGAGAAAGGACAGTCTATAGGACAGTATATAAGAAGTTGCAAAGTTATTGGATAGCAGAACGAGGCATGAGTCGTGTATGGAATTGCTAGTATCTGCTGAGGATAGAGACCTGATCTGGAACAATGAGGAGAAACTGCAGAAGCTAATATGCTTGGATGGGCAGGCGAGAGAAGGAGCGAAAATTAAGTATGTCCAAGATTACGGCCATAACAGTAAATAGAAACCAGGAAATGGATCAATAACTATGGACAGTATGAGACTGAGATGGGTGCGGCTGATTCGATAAGATTTTGGAAGTAGTAATATAGAATGATAACAGGGAGAGAGAAGATGGGAATCACAGAATCAAGCAAAAATGGTATACAAATGTGCTTAAAGCTTGGTGTATGTATGTAATGTAATGTATAATGTAATGTATGTATGCAGTAATGTAGTATGTGATTGTATGTATGTAGTAGTATATATATAATATCTCTCTCTCTCTCTCTCTCTCTCTTCGTCTCTCTCCTCTCTATATAATATATATAATATATATAATATATATATATAAATATATATATATATATTATATATATACTATATATAAGCAATAGATGTATCTATATATATATCTATATATATATAGAGAGAGAGAGAGAGAGAGAGAGAGAGAGAGAGAGAGAGAGAGAGATATTATATATATATATATATATATATATAATATATATATATATATATATAATATATATATATATATATATATATATATATATATATATATGCACAGACTTAAGCTGAATGACGAAAAGTGATAACCACACAGACACATTCTATGGCTTAAGTTTAATTCCGAAAAGCAACAAGTAAGGTAGACATACTAACAAAACGAACTTGGGAACTCCGAGAGAGAGAGCGAGAGAGAGAGAGGAGAGAAGAGAGAGAGAGAGAGAGCATAATAAAATCTTACACAAAAAAAAATCCAAAAGAGAAACCTGTTCTAACCATAAGTTGCTCCAGAGGAAAAGGAGGAAACTGAAACCCAATACTACTGAGATAACTTCTACCGAGCCGTGGCAAAACCCGACCCTATCCCTACCCCCTGGCCCTTGTTACTCTTTCAGTCTCCCCTCCCCCCCCCTCCTGAATCGGTTCCTATCCCTAATCCCTCCCCACCCACATCTCCAACACAACTCCATCCACCCAACGGGGAAGTAATCAATGATCTATCTTGGAGAGAGAGAGAGAGAGAGAGAGAGAGAGAGAAAAGAAATAGCCTTATGAAGAACACACCAGAACCAACAGTGGCAGCACCGCTGATTGCAACGAAGCCATAAACAAAATCTGTAATAAGCCTCACTTCCCTTTGTGTTTCTATCCCTTTCCCTTTCCTTTTAATTTTTTTCAAAGCGACCTCGTCTCAGAAAAAAAATGAAGATGGATGGTAGACCGCTTTATAATACCTAAGGTTAACCTGATATTCTTATTTTCCTTCTGGAAAGGAGTTGTCCGTTCACACATACCAGTGAGAATAAGCACCAGGAACAGTGATAATCAGGACTTTCAAATATTCCGCTGATTCATTTATTTTAGGAGGCCAAGGTCCCGTGCTACTTAACGAGTTTACGTTGCATTTTTCTATGCTTTCAAAGAAGGGGAGCTACGAGTACTCTTAAATCCTTTACGTAAATGAACTCTGACAAAGATTTGATAAATCATCAAGTTTTCACTGTTTATGTAGATTTAGGGGTTTACATTCCAAGGTCGACGAAAGACTTTGGCCCCATACATAATTGTAAAAAAAAAAATGCAAATAAAAAGACAGTTTGCAAACGTTGTTATGTCACGTCCATAATAACATTTCTACACACTAAACATTTATAACAGAAAAACAATATTTGATACATCTAAGTTACATTCCAAGGCCGAAAAAAAAACTTTCCCCATAACATAAACTCATAATGAATTTCTCACATTCACACACACACACACACACACTAAACATTTATAAAAGGGGAAAAAACATGTGGATCGATATAAGACATACATTCCAAGGTCGACCCAAAAATAATCAATTTTTTCCCATAAAATTAAGTCCGTAATAAAATTCCTAAATACTAAGCATTTACAAAGGAAACAAAATAAAATGTCTGCCCACGAGAACTCAAAACAAAATGCTAAACATTTCATTTCGAATATCTGAACAGATTTAAGACTTACATTCCAAGGTCGACCAAAAAACCACAAGCAGCTTTCCCCAAAATACTAAGTCCACAATAAAATTCTGACACACTAATCATTAATCAAAATAAAATACAATATGTGACCGCGAGAACTCAAACCAAACTCCTAAACATTTCGAATATTATAAAAGTGCCCATTTGTTTACTGGCGCCGCCGATGGAACGCTTTTGCAGAATTACCAAGTGAAAGAGATTTCAGCAAGCTTTAAAAGGATTAGTATTGATGGAACCAATATTCCCGTATCATTTTCCCATGACTTATTCACGCGTTGAAAATTTGTTTCCCAAGTGTTTTGGTGGGTGTTTTTAAATGGGTGCGACTGACAGATTGATTGATTGATTTAACGGTAAAATATCTAGCGTCACAAAAACGAAGGTCATTAGACTGAAAACCTTTTTTAGGTTTTTTTAGTAGAATCAACCTTTCTTCGACAAAAACTTACACAGTAATCAACTTAAAAAAAAAATCTTAAAAACTATCATAAAATAGCACTTGAGAGAGAGAGAGAGAGAGAGGAGAGCGAGGAGGGAGAGAGAGAAAAGAGAGAGAGAGAGAGAGAGAGAGAAGTGAGAAGAGGAGAGACAAGGATTGCAGGAAATGAAATATAAAATCGATGAATTATAGCTAAAGCGAGTCTAAACTTCTTACTGCCATTGCAAAGAAAAGAAAGCAACAATTCTTGCATACAGCTTCTCAAAATCAATAAGAAGTTGAAAGGGTGGAGGGCAGGGGGAGGGAGGGAGGGAGGGAGGAAAGAAAATCCCTTAAAATCACCGCTTCTCCGTAACAAGAGAGACCTTGAAATGAACATATCAACTGATCAAAGTGTCTAAATATAACACTGGCAATTTTGCAAGTTTTATACCGCAAAAAAGATATGAAAGACGAGGGGGTGGGGAAACAAAAAAAATCATATTCAACTTTATATATGTATATATATAAAATCTATCATGTAATAATTTACTGCACTTCTGATGATAAGTCGATCTTCCAATGGAAAAGCCACTATACGTAAGTGTAACCTACACTATGCAAAAATAACTGGAAAGCTAAAATACAATCTAAATCTGTATCTACAGACTTGAAACCCAGTAAAATGACAAGTAACAAAGTCCCTTATTAAATATCACTGAAGAAACAATCTATCCTTATCTACAGAGAGAGAGAGAGAGAGAGAGAGAGAGAGAGAGAGAGAGAGAGAGAGAGAGAGAGAGAGATTCATTAATATTCGGAAAGAGAAAAAGATAATAGTCCACAATGGTTTTTAAAAGGATAAATGTATTAAGAATGAAAACGACCATAATATACACAATCAATCCAAAACCTATAATCACAGACACGCGCGCGCACACACACACACACACACACACACACACACACACATATATATAATATATATATATATATATGATACTATATATATATATATATATATATATATATATATATAGAGAGGAGAGAGAGAGAGAGAGAGAGAGAGAGAGAGAGAGAGAGAGAGAGAGAGAGTCTTTCACAAAACTTTGGTGTTACGACATTCACAGACACCTGCTTATTATTCTTCCATTATTCGATCTTTCTTCCCCACACATCTTCGCCCCCGCTCCCAACAGGCCCTTTCTTCTCCGTACTTTCTTCTTCCCCTTCCCCTTCCTAAGGCAACCAACCCACATGTTAGGGCCCATACGTCAATACTACTGCCACCGTCTGTAGAACCAAGCCACTCGCTCAGAAAACTCTCTCTCTCTCTCTCATAACAATCAATAACAAACACACAATCTCTCTCTCTCTCTCTCTCTCTCTCTCTCTCTCTGCAAAAGCGCGCGAATGAAAATGATTCAATAAAGTCGATTAACATCGATTTCACACACCTGAGACAGAGTAAAATGTCAAAATTCCAATGGAGACTGACTTCTGACAGCTTCCCACGGAATGGCATTTGCTCAAATGATACACACACACACACAATATATATATATAAATATATATATATATATATATATATATATATATATAAAATGTGTGTGTATATTATATATATATATATAGAGATATATATATATATATATATATATATATATATATATATAGTAATATATATATATTATGTTATAATGAAACCGTTTCCTCCCCGACTTCAAAATGCATTAATAGCTTTGATCAGGTCGTCGGTCACAAAGTTGCGTCTAATTCCAGGGACGTCTTCAGAAGCGTGTCCATTAAGTCAACAACTTCGCAGACCAACTTATCTCAAAAATGAAGGGGAAAAATCAAAAGTTCAAGACTCGGAGTAATTCGCTTAACGCATTAAATATTTTGACATTCTTTCACGCACGCGGGCCTTGGCGCAGCCTTTTAAAAAAAAAAAAAAAGTCTGGGAGCACTGAAGACAACGCTGATTAAAGTCAAGAAAATCAAGAGAGCGTTTCTTTATTTCTTAACAAGTTCTGAAGACGTCTTCACAGACTGACAACCTTCAGATAAAATAATCTTTTTTTTTTTTTTTTAAGTGCTTTCGGATTGGACTGGATTGTATCCTAGAATTTAGGTCAAAGGCCAACCGCTGGACCCATGAGGTCATTCAGCGCTGAAAAGGAAATGGACAGTAAAAGGGTGAGAAAGAGGGTGAGAAAGACGTAACAGGAGGAAAACCTTGCATTAGAAATGCCTACAGTTCACCTCACTGACGCAGTAACCAGCGCCCCGCCCCCTCCCCCAACGGGATTGAGCTGCTTTTAAAAGGGTTATTAATAAAAGTCTCTATTATAAAATTATAAAAATACCACAATTTTCAATTATTGGTGACTTGTGTTTTAACACCAATACACTGTGATATAAAAAAAAACATTGCATAAGCTTTTGCTCTCAGTATTTAATAAGATATATTTTCGAAAAGACAAAATTCTAAATTCCCGAAAAATCCGGTACAGATGAGTTGCTGAATATTGTTCACATGCTAAGATATATTTACTTCATGCTGACCCTTGAACAATTTTATTTTATTTCATTTTACTAAAACGCCGACAGTCTACAATCTGAAAACGAGTAAATCTCAAACATGAACACAGGACGAATTTAGGCTGGATAGTTCAAAGTTAGCATCTATTCACAGCAAGAAAATTTAAGTATCGCCAAGACACATTCGTGCATATTTAATTCTTCGAGCCTTTTATAATAATAAACTGACATATGAAACTGTAACCTTTGTTCAAAGAACAACTGAAATTTGAAGTGAATATGCATGTTTTCTAGAAGCAGCACTTCATACTTCAAAACTTACAGCTCTAAGTGAAGGAGTTTTATCGATGACTATACACATAGTGTTTATGCTTATGGCCATCGATTATAAAATCTAGTGAAACTTTACTTATCATCTAAGATTATTTTAGGAGTCAAAAGAGTAGCAATTATAGCGCATTATAATATTGTTAAGAATCACAAATTCACAAACTAATAATTATCAAGACTCAATATGGCCATGAGCTACAATGTAATATAGACACCTGATTAATTACATACGTATAATCTTGTATGTTAATAAACATACCACTTGGAGGTTCTCGTGATTTATACAACAAACAAAAATAACCTTCAAGACAATGACACCAAACATATTTCTGTGCTTAAGAAAAACAAAATTCATCTCTGGAACCACAATACAAATTTCATGGATTTAAATGTAACAAATAAAAATAATAATACATAATAAATCAAAAACAAAAACCGGGGAGAAATGTCACAAAGGCGGCTCAAACCGGTTTCCATCTGTCACAGCTGGTTGAGCCTACGCAGCTGTTCCAAGGCTGTAAACAGGAAGGGGATTATGGACATATTATTATTTCTCTACTTTCCTTCTCGAATACTATTGTAGAGTATTGTAGCAGCACAATATAATCTTATTGTCATCCTTTTTCTACATTCTCCAACGCTAATGCAAGCCAAAGCTCTCTGGATATCATGCCACAGAAGATTTAAATCATCGAGATGATTAAAATAATCCAGGCTGTTAAGATCACTCAAAGTCTGGAAGTTGGAGGCTGGCTGATGCTCCAGTCTGAAGTACAGTTGTAACAATTTGTGGTGTCTAAACTAAAAATGGTGGTGGTGTTAATATGAGAGTTAAGGAAACAGTGTGCCATTCATAAGTTTTATCTAATGGGAAATACTGTAAAGATAATTCACAGACTTTTCTCTATTTTTTAAAGTAAATTCGCCGTTTTAAGTTTTGAAATGTCAGTCAAGCAGAAGTTGGTGTTTTCAAATCGTTAATAAGAATCAATTTTAGATATATTGTAAAAAAAATTATTCTTACTCCCTAGCAACAGAAAGAATCTTTCTTCAAATATCAATCGGTGAAAATAAAATAATATATTGGCTAAATACATTTATACTCGAGTGTTATTATACTTGAAAGTACCATATTCAAGTACCGTACTCGTGAGATTTGGAACCAAGGGTGAAAGGCTGTCCCGTACTAGTAATTATTATTTTTTTCACTGTATTAGAGGATACATTTTTTGGCGTTGCACGGATGAGATTGATGTTTTTATGTAACGTTTACAGTAAACCTCATCTTCATGTGTTTATAATTAACCTCACAAAAATCATAAAAGCGATGTGTAAAGGACTTGACTTGTGAGAAGAAAAGACTGGTAAAGGATGTAACATTATCTGTTTCTAATACACACAAGTATTCATTTTGATTGAATAATTTTCAGCAGTGATTTTCAACATTTGAAAATCAATGCTGAAAATTATTCAATCAAAATGAATACGTGTGTGTATTAGAAACAGATAATGTTACATCCTTTCCTAGCCTTTTCTTCTCACAAGTCAAGTCCTTTACACATCGCTTTTATGATTTTTGTGAGGTTAATTATAAACACATGAAGATGAGGTTTACTGTAAACGTTACATAAAAACATCAATCTCATCCGTGCAACGCCAAAAAATGTATCCTCTAATACAGTGAAAAAAATAATAATGACTAGTACGGGACAGCCTTTCACCCTTGCTTCCAAATCTCACGAGTATGGTACTTGAATATGGTACTTCAAGTATAACAACACTTGAGTATAAATGTATTTAGCCAATATATTATTTTATTTTTACTAATTGATATTGGTGAAAGAGAAATATTCAGAATTTCTTAAGATCTACAACAAATTCTGCTTTCTGACTCAAAGTATTCAGCTTCAAGACGTAATAGAAAATCACACAGGCTGCCTTACTTCTAAAAATAGTTTATAATGAGGCGATTTAAGTATGCTCTTACCGTAATAGGCGAAAAAGAGAAAGAAAAATTTCACCTGTATTTGATACATATTTCCAAGTTCCAAGAAATCGGCAAAAAGCTCTAATCATACTATAACTTTTATATTATTTTCGTATGACTATACAGTAAACGTATTTTACCCCATCAAACATAATTTATCCCAGATTACTTTAGCACGCATATACATCAGAGAGAGCTAACAATAGCCATAAGTATACCAAAATGGGCTTCTCCATTGTACGGAAGAAATACTTCAGCAATAAAACATAATTCTTGGTGATAAGTTACATCCAATACTCCATTTATTTCTGGTCCTGGATCAATAAACCATTCAACAGAATCAGGACAAGCCTTGCAAGTATACAGTGAATCAACAAAATCCATGATGATTATTCACCTCGAAAGTCAACGCTTCAACTCACTGCTATTACGGACATTATTAATTATTTGCTTAGAAAACACCTCCTCCCACCGCAAATAACTCAAGTCATCCATGACAAAATGGAGTTCCTGCAGTAAAGAAACGCACTGCGATATCAATTTGTGTTTCTTAAGCGTACTATATATAACCTGACTTTCATGCAATATTGTTTCCTTTACCATTACACGAAAAATTGCATGACCCAACCTACCCATTAACCTATAATGACAGCTAGTTAGATCATCACGTACAAGAAGGAAATGGCACAATATGGGGAACTTTAACATTATCTCTAATTCGAGGATTCTCTACAAACATTACACAGATTGGATTTGCACCGAGCTTTTCATAAGAGAGAGAGAGAGAGAGAGAGAGAGAGAGAGAGAGAGAGAGAGAGAGAGAGAGAGAGAGAGACAGAGAGAGTAGACGAATGAGTGCAATGAAGAGACGAGAGAGAGAGAGAGAGAGAGCTATATCAATATGCAATACGTCACATTCACAAACTAACACGTATTAAATACATTTCACGCTTCTATTAAAATCAGTTTAAATCTTTAAACCAATTACCAGACTTAAAAA
>NC_061091.1:20435787-20445787 GCF_015104395.2 Macrobrachium nipponense
ATATTTATTAGAGCTGGAATAGAACCACCCTCACCATCGTAGTCAAGTGGGCAATCGTTTTTATTACTTTTTAGGCTGAAATATATATGTAGAATCTACTGGTTATTTTTATCAGATAAGTATGTAATTATGATAGCCCCAAAGCCCTCTTAACTTCTCAAATTCTTGGCTCTTTTTTGGATATGCTTGTCACTACAAAGCCCTGAGATACAACTTAAAAATTCATGAAGAAGTCATGATGTCCAGTAGCGGGAAACGAACCCGCAATGCCATAATCACGATGAGGTCACCTTGCCGACCTGACCACGAGAAGGATAAAAGTCTATTCCCTTTCGTACATACATATACCTCTCATTTTTCGATTTAGTTATTAGAGCTAGAATAGACGCATCCTCGCCATCGTGGTCAAGTGGGCAATCGTTTTTATTACTTTTTAGATTGAAATATATATGTAGAAGCTACTGGTCATTTTTACCAGATACATATGTAATTGTAATAGCCATTTTGTTAACATGGCAGAGGTGGGTGGATATCGATTCTATTTGCAAATACCTAAGTTCGACACTGATTTGTAAGGTCGGAATTGGTATCACCTTATACATGACTTGTTGGACGAGTTGGTAAGATCACTGAAGTCCTGATTTCTCTTCTGTGCGCTGGTTCGAATCGAAGAGAGGACGAAATTATTATCAATTAAAAAATTCCCCTTTGGTTCACATATATGAAAATATATTAATTCCGATGAAGAGCGAATTGCATATTAAAGAACATTTGTAGCTTAATGCATCTATATGAATCACGGTGAAGTGATAAAAATTCATATGGCTTAGTGCAGCAAGCGTACGACTTTGTTAGCATGGCAAAGGTGGGTGGATATCGATTCTAATTCCAAATAACTGAGTTCGACTTGTTGGCTGAGTTGGTAACTTCACTGTGGTCCTGATTTCTCCTCTGTGTGCTGGTTCGAATCCACGAGAGGACAAAATTTTTATAAACTAAAATATTCCCCTTCACTTAACATATATGAAAGTATATTAATTCCAAGGCAGAGTTTATTGGATATTAAAGGACGTTTGTAGCTTAATACGTGTATATGAAAAATGGCGATGTGATAAAAATTCATAATATGGCTATGTGCAGCAAACATACGACTTTGTTTACATGTCAAGAGTTGGGAGGATATCAATTCTAATTACAAATACCCGAGTTCGAGAGTGAATTGTAAGGTCGGAATCGGTATCAACTTATACCTCACTTGTTGGACAAGTCCGTAACATAACTGAAGTCCTGATTTCTCCTCTGTCCGCTGGTTCGAATCCACGGGAGGACAAAATTATTCCTCTTCTGTTAACAGATATGAAAATATATATGAAAACTGGCACATACTCAACTATGCCAATAGTTTGCACACACTAAAACCTGTAATGCCTTCTGCCACGTGCCACTTTTTAGCACACACTAAATGGCAGCTCAATACTGACAAGTCTTCTGATACGTGCAAATACATGCAAGTTTAGTGTGTGCTAAAAAGTGGCAGATCATACAGCACGTCAGTATGTAACAGTTTTTAGCATGCTCTAAAAACTGGGACATGTCAGTATTAATGCATGCTAAAAGCTAGCACATTTGCCAGTCTTTAGTGTGCTTTAAAAAATGTCACATACTCGCACATCAGAAGACGTGCCAGTTTTTGGCGCATGCAAAGGACTGGCACATTTTCTGCCATGTGGCAGTATTTTGCACACTCTAAAAATTGGCGTATCTTTTGGCATGTGTCAGAAAGTGCAAATTTTGAGTGTTCAAAATACTAGCACATCATCTGACACGTGCCATGCTAAAAACTGGCATGTCTTCTGGGAAGTGCCTGTACCTGGCCACATGTAGGTTTTTAGCATACACTAAAAACTGGCTAGTGCCAGAAGACGTGCCAGTTTTTATGGAACGACATGCACGTTTTTAGTAACTGGTACATCTTCTGGCATGAGTCAGCTAACACGCCAGCTTTTAACACATGGTAATAATGGCACATCATGTGGCATGTTCCAAAAGCTGTGCCAGCTTTTAGAGTGGGCAAAATACTGGTACATGCCAAAATATGTGATAGTTTTTTGTGTAGCTGCAAATGGGTCAGTCTTTAGCACACGCTAAAAACTGGCACGTCTTCTGGAACATGCCAGCATTTACCGAGCACTGTAAACTGCTATCTCATCTGAAATATGCTCAAAGATGCGCCAGTTCTTATTGAGCGCTAAAACCTGGCATGTACTGGCACATCCTAGAGAAGATGTGCCAAATTTTAGTGCACTCTAAGAACTGGCTCACACTAGCACATACAAGAAGATGTGCCAGCATTTTGCAAGCACCAAAAACTGGCATGCCTTCTGGACGGGCCAGTAACAGTTTTTAGCAAACACTACAAACGCTAAAAACTGGCACATCTTTTGACACGTACCAGGACATGCCAGTTTTTACTGAGCACTAAAATGTGGCATGTCTTATGGCATGTGCCAGTAGTTTATGCGCTCTATGGCACATCTTGTGGACCGTGCCACGCATCTAACATGTGCCAGAGGATGTGACAGTTTTTAGTGAGTGGTAAAAACTGGCACTTACTGGCAGAGGCCAGAAGCTGTGCCAGTCTTTACCACATGCAAAATACTGGCACATACTCTCCCACATGCCAGAAGACGTGACAGTTTATGGGGCGTGATAAATGTGCCAGTTTTTGAGCTTGCTAAAAGTTTTTAGCGTGCGGGAAATGCTGACATGTCATCTGACAAGTTACAGAAGATGTGCCAGATTTTAGAGCGGGCAAAAATGCACAACAAACTGGCACATATTCTGGCACGCTAATTTTTAGCATACGCACAAAACTGACATGTGGCAGAATACGTGGCAGTATTTTATGCACAATAAATACTGGCACATACCAGTTTACAACTTGAGCTTGGCACGTATTCTGTCACATACCGGTTTTTAGAATGTACTAAAAACTTGCATGTGCCAGAATACGTGCCAGTTTTTCATGTGCGCTAAAAACTGGCACATACTGGTACGTGCCAGAAGATGTACCAGTATTTTCCTCTTGCTAAAACTGGCACATCTTCTGGCACGTGCCAATACATACTAGTTTTAAGCGCGCATTACAATCTGGCACGGTCAGTATTTTGCACCAGTTTTTATTGCGCTTAAAATACTGCCATGTGCTCTGCCCTGTGACAGTTTTAAGCGCACACTAAAACTGGCACGTTTCAGAAGATGTGCAAGGTTTTAATGCATTTTAGCGTATGATAAAAACTGGCATGTGCCTTTACATGCCACTTTTTGGTGCATGCTTATAACTGGAATGTCTTTTGGCACGTGATAGCATTTTACACACACTAAAAACCAGCACATCTTCTGGGACATGCCATATGACACACCATTATTTAGTGCACGCTTAAAAATATCACATCATCTGTCACATGCCAGAAGATGTGCCAGTTTTTACGGCGTGCTAAAAATGGCATGTATTCTGCAACATACAAATTTTTTGTGCACGTTAAAAACTGTCATGTATTGGCACATGCTGGAAGACTTTCCAGTTTTTACCATGTGTAAAATACTAGCACTAAAAACTGGCACGTGCCCGAAGACATAACAGCTTTTACCGCAGGCTAAAGATTAGTTAGTACAGGCACGTGCTAAATGTGCCAGTTTTTAATGTGCACAAAATACTGGCACATATTCTGGCATGTGAGCATGCAAAAACTGGCCATCTACGGGCACATGCAAGTACATGCCAGTTTTTGGTGCATCCTAAAAACTGTCAAGTATTGGCTTGTGCCAAAAGACATGCCAGTTTTCAGAGCACTCTAAAAATTGGCACATACTGACACGTTAAAAACAATCATTTCAGTAGATGTCCCAGTTTTCAGCAAGTGCTAAATACTGGCATGTCCTGGCATGAGGCAGAAGACATGACTGTTTGTAGCAAGCATAAAATACTGACATACCATATAGCACATCCAGTTTTGAGTCCGTATTTAGCGAACTCTAAAACCTGGCAAGTCTTCGGTCACATGAACGTTCGTGCCAGTTTAACATGATGCAAAATACTTGCACAGGCCACAAGACATTCCAGTGTCTAGCGAGCACTATAAACTGGCACGTTTGAGTAAGTGCCAGTTTTTAGCACATGCTATAAACTGGCACCTACTTACACATGCCAGCTATAACAGGAACTAAAAAATGGCACATCTTCTGGCACATACCAGTTTTTAGAGTGCAAGCCAGATAACTTTCCAGTATTTTGCACGCACTAAATACTAGCAGCTCTCCTGGCACGTAGCAGTACATGCCAGTTTCTGATGCACGATAAAAACTGGCGTATCATCCAACATGTGCCAGAAAACATGCCAGATGATGCGCCAGTATTTTGCGCACACTGAACCCTAATACATCTTCTGGGACATGCCAGTATGTGCCTGTATTTTTTGCACACTAAAAACCTTTACTTTTCTGCCAAGTGACAGTACATGCAAGTCTTTAGCATGCCCTAAAAACTGGCAAGTCTTCTTGCTCATGCCAGTACATAGCAGTTTTTACTCACACATTAACTGGCACATCATCTGGCACGTGACAGGAGACCTGCCAGTTTTTAGTGCATGCTAAAAATTTAAAAGCACTGGCACGCGCCAGATAAGATGCCAGTTTGTACTGCTCACTAAGAATTGCCACGTACTCACACATGCCAGAGTAGTGCCAGTTTTTAAGCACATGCTAAAAATTGGCACATACTGGCCCGTGGCAGAAATCGTGACAGTTTTTAGTATGCAGAAAATATTGACACGTGCCTGTACTTGCCAGTTTTTGGTGTGTCCTAATAACTGGTTCATACTGAGATATGCCTGTTTTTAGCATGCATTAAACATTTCACATATTCTAGTATGTACTGGTTTTTAGCAAGCACTAAAAACTGGTATGTCTTCTGGCACTTGTGAGTATGTGCCAACTTTTAGTGAGCGCTAAAAACTATCACATCTTCTGTCATGTGGAAGTCCAAGCCAGTTTTTAGAGTGTGCAAAATATGGTCACTGAAGACATGCCAGCTTTTAGAATATACTAAAAACTGGCATGTGAAAGAAGACAGGCCAGTTTTAGCATGTGCAAAATACTGGCACATCAGCTGGCACATGCCAGTACTTGCCAGTTTTTAGCGTGTGCTAAAACCTGACACATCTGAAATATGCCAGATGACGTGCCAGTATTTAACGTGCAATAACAACTGTCGTGTCTCCTGGCATGTGCCAGTTTTTAACACTTGCTAAAAACTGGCACATCTGGCTCGTGCCAGTTTTTAACACTCACTAAAAACTGGCACATACTGGCATCTGCCAGAAGACATGACACGTTATAAACTAGCACATGCTGGCAAATGTCAGAGGACATTCCAGTTTTTAGCAAGAGCTAAAAACTGGCAATTCTTCTGGTTTATAACAGTATTTTGCACTTGGTGAAAACTGACAAGCCTTCTTGCACATGCCAAATTCTGTGCCAGTTTTATGGGTGCCCTAAAAACTGGCATGTACTGGCACATGCCAGATTTAGGTCACATTAAAAACTGGCCCATGCTAAAAATTAGCACATACTTGTATGTGAAAGAAGCGCCAGTTTTTAATGTGTTTTAAAAACTGGCACGTACTGATATATATCAAATTTAGCTAGCACTACAAACTGGCACATACTGGTCCACACTGAATGAAATGCCAGTATTTTGCTTATGCTAAAAATTGTCACATCTTATGCCAAGTGCCAGTATGTGCTAGTTTTTAGCACACACTAAAAACTGGCACCACGTCTTGTACACAAGAGTATGTGCAAGGGTTTAGTGCGCAATGAAAAATAACAAGTACTTGCACATGACAGAAGACAGTGCCAGTTTCTAGCTAGCGCTAGAGTGCACTAAAAACTGGCATGAGCTGGCACATACCAAAATACATGACAGTTTTTTAGCATGTGCTAAAAACTGGCACACACTAAAAATTGACACATACTGATATGCGAGTTTCTAGTATTTGCTAAAAACTGTCATGTTCTGGTACATACCAGAAGACATGCCAGTTTTTGGCTCTCGCTAAAAAGTGGCACATTCTGGCATATGCTAGATGACATGTAAGTATTTTGCACACTCTAAAAACTGTCACTTCTTCTACCACGTGCCATATGTGAGTTTTTAGTGCATGCTAAAAACTAGCACATCTTTTAGCACATGCATTTTTAAACTGGCATGTACTGGCACATGCCAGAAGACATGCCAGTTTTAACATTCACTAAATACAAGAATGTACTTGCATGTGCCTGATGACTAGTCAGTGTTTTGCGTGTGCCAAAAACTGACACGTACTGACAAGTGGCAGAAGAAATGGCAGTTTTTAGCAGCAAAATACTAGCACATCATCTAGCACATGCCATGGCGTCTTTAGCACATGCTTAAAACTGGCATGTGCGACTAGGTGCCAGTTTTTAGTGAGCACTAAAACCAGGCATTTGCGTGTTTTTAGGATGTGTTACATGCAAGTTTTTAGCCGGCATTTTAACACGTGCCAGAAGACATTCCATTTGTTAGTCCCAGAAGACATTCCATTTGTTAGTGCATGCTTAAAACTAGCATTTGCTGATATGTGGCAGAAGACGGACCAGTATGCTAAAACCTGTCACGTGTTCTGCCATGTGCCAATTGTTAGAGCATGCTAAACAACGGCACTTCTTCTGGTACACGCGAGTATGTGCCAGTTTTTAGCGCAGGCTAAAAACTGGGGCGTTTTCTTGCACGTGAGTACGTGCCAGTTTTTAACGAGGGAAATCCTGGCAAATCTTGTGACACGTGCCAGTATTTTGTGTGCGCTAAAAACTGTCACATCTGCCATGTGCCTGTAGATGAGTTTTTAGGGATCACTAAAACTGGCACATCTTCTGGCACATGAGATTTTAAGCTGGCATGTGCCAGAAGAGGTGCCAGTTTTAACACACACTAAAAACCTGCCAGATAACTTGCCAGTTTTCTGCATGTGCAAACTACTGGCAAGTACAGAAGACGTACTAGTCTGGCATGTACACTCACATGCCAGTAGATGTGCCAGTTTTTGGGTCGTGCTAAACACTGCTACATACCTGAACATGGTAGATGTGACAGATTTTGGTTTTTGTTGTACGCAAAATACTGGCACATCATCTGGCACATGACAATTTTGGTGTCTTCTGGCGCGTACCAGTACCTGTCAGTTGTTAGTGAATGCTAAAAGTATGTGCTAGTTTTTAGTGCGTGCTAAAAACTGTCACGTCTTCTGATACATGCAAGTATGTGCCAGTTTTTAGCATATGAAAAATAATGGCACCTCTTGTGGCATATGCCAAAAGACTTGCCAGTCTGTAGCGTGCCATTAAACCTTGTGGCTCTCCTGGTATGTGCCAGAAGAAGACCAGTTTTTAGTGAGCACTAAAAACTGGCATGTACTGGAGCGTGCCAGATGATGTGTTAGTTATGAGTGTGCCATAAAACCTGGCACTCTTCTAGTTTAAAGTGCCCTGTAAAACCTGGCACGTGCCAGTTTTTATTGTACTCTTAAAACTGGCACATATTGGATTGTGGCAGACGACATAACAGTTTGTAATGCACACAAAATACTGGTACATATCTGTCACGTGCCAGTATATGCCAGTTTTTAATGTCCACCAAAAACTGGCATGTCGTCTAGCACATACCAGTAAGTGCCAGTTTTAAGCATGCACGCTATAAACAGCCAGTACATACCAGTTTTATGCAAGCATGCTAAAAACTGGTATGTCCTTTGTGTACAAGTGCCAAATTTTAGTGCACACTAAAAACAGGTATGTCTTCTGGCACGTGCGAATATGTGCCAGTCTTTAGCATGTGTTACACACCAGTAGACGCTAAAAACTGGCAAGTACTCGCACGTGCCAGAAGACATTCCAGTTTTTAGCACACTCAAGACTGGCACGTGGCAGAAGAATGACAGTTTTTATCGCACGCAAAATACAGGCACACATCTGGCACGTACCAGTTTTTAACATGTGCTAAAAACTGGTATGTCTTCTGGGATGTACCAATACATGCCAGTTTTAATTACGCACATTAAAAACTGCCAGTACGTGCCAGTTTTAGGCATGCATGCTAAAAACTGCCAGTGCATGCCAGTTTTAAGCATGCACAATAAAAACTGGCATGTCCTCTGTGCGCATGTCAATACCAGTTTTTAGTGCACGCTATAAATTGGTATGTCTTCTGGCACGTGCTTGAGCTATGTGCCAGTTTTTAGTAAGCTCTACAAACTCGCACTTGCCATTTTTTAGCGTGTGTTACGTGCTAGAAGACATGCCAGTTATTAGAATGCACTAATAACTGACCATACTCGCACATGCCAGAAAACTGGCTAAAGCTGGCATGTCCATTTTTAAACGTGCAGTAAAAACCGCCAGTACTTGCCAGTTTTAAGCACGTATGCTAAAACCTGGGATGTCTTGTATGTCAGTTTTTATTGCACGCTAAAAACTGGTTTGTCTCCTGGCACGTGTGAGTACTTACCAATTTTTAGTGAGTGCTAACTCATGTGTCAGTTTTTAGCGTGCGTTACGTACCAGAGGACGTGGCAGTTTTTAGCGCACGCTAAAAACTAGAACGTAGTGGCACATGCGAAGATAGTCTGGGGCGTTTGTGGTTATTGCAGGAATGTCTTTAAAAATACTGGATGATAATGGAAGTGACTTTTCGTATTTACGATTCTGTTTTGGATTTCTGTGCTATGACGCACTTTTGAGAGACTCCAAGAGGTATTAATTTTCTCTGAAAAGTTAAATAGGCCGTGTTTGATCAAATAGCATGGCTAAATATGGATCAAGCCCACAGCGGCCATTGACTTGAAATTGAATTTTCCAAAGAATATTACCTTCATTAGGAGGAAGTAACAGAAGGTAATAGGACATAACTGAAAAAAAAAAATCAGTCATTAGAAAATAGGCGAAAAATAAATAAACAAAACAATAAAGAAAGGAATGTGATGTTCACTTGAAAGAAATAGTAGAAGGTAAAATGAAACATCGGACAGAAATTAGCTATTAGTAAAGAAAACTAAAAGATAAATTAATAAATAAAATAAATTAAAAAAAAGTAACTTCGCGAATTTAAACAAAAAAATCTTTGTGCAGTGACTTGTAATTCGCGAAAACTGTGTTCACTTGAAAGACATAACAGAAGGGAAGAGGAATTTCTTAGGAATAACAGAAAGGAGAGATCAGTTATTAGAAAAGAAAAAAAAATTAATTAACAAGTAAATAAACAAATAAATAGATAAAGTAACTTCATGAATAGTAAAAGAAAATCTGTGTGCATTGACTGGAAATTCACTCTTCCAAAGTTTTGTAAAAATTAAGGGAAGGTAACAGAAAATAAAACAAAGACATCCTTTTATTAGAATAATATATTACTCAATAGACAGATAGAGAAGGTAAATACGCGAATTTAAAAATGAGAAAGATCCTTGTGCATTTGCATTTTGCCAGAATGGAACTGCTGCTTTCATGTTTATCTCTGCATATCCCCTTTCTTGTTGTGCAGGAAAAGCTCTCTCTCTCTCTCTCTCTCTCTCTCTCTCTCTCTCTCTGGCCCCATCAAAAGGTAAACAAAGGGATATTAATGAAGTCTAGAGTTTTACCAAAATCCTGGGAAGGTTGTATTAATGAGGCTTTTGTTTTCGTCCATTCACCGCTCCTCTTTGCTCTTCCTTATGTGTTTGTTCCGTCGAGTTTTCGGGAAGGGGAGTTTTATTTTTTTCCTTTGGGGGAGGGGGGGGGGGTTGTTTCGCAGCTTAACTTTGCAGTCGGTACAGCCGCTCTCTAGAATGCGTCTTCATATCTTGGTTTGTCCCTGTTTTGCTGTGTGTGTGGTTATATTATTTACATAATATAATATATATATATATATATATATATATATATATATATA
>NC_061091.1:20450787-20488287 GCF_015104395.2 Macrobrachium nipponense
GAGAGAGTTGGGGTCATCATTTATCTTGAAAAATGGAATCCTGATTTCTTTTACTTCCTCTATTGGCATTCTTCCTATTTCGTGGAGCCTTGCTGTGCAAATGAATGGCCCTTCCAGCTAGTACAAATCTGCTCATTATCCTTGATATGATAATGCCGTTTTGTACTGGCCTACTGTCGTGCTGCACCAAAGTTCCTTCCTGAAAGCGGCAGTGTCATGTGTCTCCCAACTTGACTTGATCTTCGCAGACGTCAGCTCGGGAGTTTCCAAATCCCACTCCAACTCGTCTGGACATTCGTCCGAATTAAGGTTAAATCACGCCGTCCCATTTCCAACTTTAGTTAACGCAATCGTATCTGTCTCTCTTCCTCTCTTGCTCCAAAATCCCGGTGTTTTTTATTTGCTTTTTCATTTGCTTTGCATCCGCTCTGCTTGTTGAGGAATCTTCTACTACTTTTCTTGACAGTGACAGTATTCATACATGCAGTAATTGATCTGCTTGTTTTGTCATATGTATATGGTTAAGCATTTTCCATTTTCTTAATATATTAGGATTTTATATATATATTTTATATTTAGTCGTCATTCTTCGCGTTGTTCAAACCAAGTCGTCATTCTTCGCGTTGTTCAAACCAAGTCGTCATTCTTCGCGTTGTTCAAACCCATAACTTATTAGGGTATATTGAAGAGTCTCCAATTATTTTCGTTCATTTTTAATTACATATGATTTGAAACTTGAGATGCTTCCTTGTGGAGCAAAGTTAAGGGAACCTTTATTTTCCTAACATATACAAGAACTTTTTCAAGGTATACATACTTTAGTTATGTTCAGGTGGTGCACATAATCTACATATGTTCAAATGCATACTCTAGTTATGTTCAGGAGCATAAACTCTAGCATGTTAAGGTGCACGTAGTCTAATTATGCTAAGGTGCATACTCATAAATATATTAAGATCCACATATACTGGGTATATTCATGCTTACATAATCTGGTTAAGTTACTTTGTACATGTGGTTCTGGTGCCCAGATTTAATTATATGAAAATAATTGTCTTCTCTTTTGAGGAGCTTATAACAATTGTTGAACTAATCACTTCCTTGGTCATTTATTACTTCACCCGAAAAGTATTTTAGTGTGAAGAAATTAGTTACCTGAGAACATTTTAGGTAACTATTGACTTTTCCAGCTAATTAGAATTTTCTGAACCACGTATAAAGCAACTCTCTCTCTCTCTCTCTCTCTCTCTCTCTCTCTCTCTCTCTCTCTCTCTCTCTCTCTCTCTCTCTCTCTCTCTCTCTCTCTCTCTCTCTCTCCCTGATTAAACGAAGGCAATTTTCTGAACTTGCCAGAGATTCCCTTGGCGTCAAATTTCCAGGACACGGTATTTTCACCTTCGTTTGTTTTGCACGAATTCTTGCCTCTTGGCATTCTCTACATGAAACAGGTTCATACGTAACGTGTTTCAATAGGCTGCTTTTATAAGTGACGATAATAATAAGTATTTTGAATGTGTTGTACAAATGTTTTCTAAGTTTGAGCTTTAGTTCTTAATGGTAACTACTTTGAGTGGGATTATCTTTCAGTTAATCGTTCATGAGTTTTAATTGGGTTTTCATATATATAGAAAACGATGGAATTTGTATTTAGAATAATCATTAGAATATATTTTGTTGTAGGTCTAGCTTTGACTTTTCGAACAATTTCGTATTTTACTGAATAATCTTAATAATCTTACCAATTTTTGCTGTTAAAAATTTTTCAGAAATGTCTGTACTTTGACTTTTCAAAACAATTTCATGGTTTGCTGAATAATCTTAAATCTTAATATTCCCACTAATTTTGTCAGTTACAATATTTCACCCTCCGTTTTCAAGAAATGTCTGCTTTGACTTTTCAAAGCAATTTCATAATATGCTGAATAATCTTACTATTCCCATAAATTTTGCAGTTAAATATTAATTCCACCCTGTGTATAAGAGCGTCCTGGGGAAGAAAATTCATTAAAATGGTATTTTTAATTTCTCAAGCGGCTCATTTCAAAGGAGGAATTTAATATCCGCAGATGATGTGTCAACCCAAGATGTTGACGCAGATGGAGTTTCATAATTAGTGATGCATTCTCAGTACCGCCTGGCTCTTCTCTCTCTCTCTCTCTCTCTCTCTCTCATTGGCAGGGAATGTTTGGGCATCCCATATTTCATTGGCGAATTCGAATGCTTCTGCATGACCCGTTTGTTTTCGAGTTTTAGTAGTGAGATGATGCGTAGTCTTTGCGTTTGTCTTCTAATCTTGAAACATTTTGCTCAATTTGGATGATTTTTTATCATTAATAGAGTATTTTTATATTTTAAACCGTCCTGCATTTTAATTTTATGTACATTCATACATATTTATACTGGATATTATATATATAAATGTACATACTATATATATAATATTTTCTCTTAATTCTACGGTATTAAATATTTTTTATGAATTAATGAAGTTGAGGAGGTGTTGGAGGACGAAAAAAATATTTTTTTTACCTTATCACGGCTTCTAAAAATATCAAACTCCCCGTTTGAGGGGAAAAGAAAAAAAGAAACTAAACCACAGTTGAAGAAGCCTTACACGGTGTATGTGTTTATGTGTGTGTATGCATTGCGGTGTATGTGACTTTGATGACCTTGTTTAAGGCAGCGATAAGAGCTCCCGCGTGAACTCTCATGGCTTCTTTTTCTCCTGTAGCTACACTGAAATACCCCTCACCCCCATCCCCACCCCCCCCCCCCCTGCTCAGCTGTTCTTTACCCATCCATTCGAATTATTGATGTTTTACTATATTTTTTAATACTGGTTTGTTTGTGATATGCGTATTATACTCTATGGATATCGTCTATTTCGCTCTCAGGAATCACCAACCATTAAATTCTCTCGTTAACGACTTGGGCGTGGTTATAAAAATTCAAATATATAAGTAAGAAGAAAAGATACCGAGAGTACCCTACTAAGTAACGAAGAAAACAGGAAGAATTTAATAGGAAACCAGACCATCATCAGTAGACAGCGGAAAGGTTCTGCTGCGCAAGTGAATAGGCAGGCTACCGCTTCATAAAACCAACTACATATGAGGCCGCAATTTAGGGAAGTAATAATATATATATATATATATATATATATATATATATATATATATATATATATATATATATATATATATATATAATATATTATATATAATAATTTATTTATTCATTTATTTATATACATAAAACCAACTACATATGAGGCCGCAATTATTGGGAAGTAATATATATATATATATATATATATATATATATATATATATATATTATATATATATATATATATTTATATTATATATATTTACATAATTTAAACATTTATTTATATACAAGAAACATGATAGAGAATATATAAATAAAACAGAAAGAGAGAGAGAGAGAGAGAGAGAGAGAGAGAGAGAGAGAGAGAGACCTTACAGACCTTACATCTTGTTCGGGTTGCCCCAGGTCCCTCAGTGTGAGGCACCTCTAATGTCTACCAAGAGAGTTGCTAGTACATCTTCCGGTATATTTTGCATCTTCCAATCTTGGATGGTCTGGGATGCAGTTTAGATATTTGTCGAGCTTATTCTTAAACACATCTACGCTCACTCCTGATATATTCCTCAGATGAGCTGGCAACGCATTGAATAGACGCTGCATTATGATGCTGGTGCGTAGTGGATTAATGTCCTGTGTGCTTTCCTTATTTTTCCTGGTATAGTTTTGGGCACTATTAATCTACCTCTGCTTGCTCTTTCTGATATTTTTAGTTCCATGATATTTTTCTGCTATTCCTTCTATCTGTTTCCATGCCTGAATTATCATGTAGCGTTCTCTTCTCCTTTCTAGACTATATAATTTTAAGGATTGTAGTCTTTCCCAGTAGTCAAGATCCTTAACTTCTTCTATTCTAGCTGTAAAAGGACCTTTGTACACTCTCTATTTGTGCAATATCCTTTTGATAGTGTGGGTACCATATCATATTGCAATATTCAAGTGGACTACGAACATATGTTTTATAAAGCATAATCATGTGTTCAGCTTTTCTTGTTTTGAAGTGCCGTAACAACATTCCCATTTTTGCTTTACATTTTGCCAACAGAATTGCTATTTGATCATTGCATAACATGTTCCTATTCATCATCACACCAAGGTCTTTAACTGCTTCCTTATTTGTGATTGTCTCATTATTAGGTCCCCTATATGCATATAGCTTTCTTTCTCTGTCTCCATAATTTATTGATTCAAATTTATCAGGGTTAAATACCATTCCTATTTACCTCTGCCCAATCATATACTTTGTTAAGGTCTCTTTGTAGAGCGTTCCTATCTTCATCACAAGTAATTTCTCTACTTATTCTTGTGTCATCTGCGAAACTACTCACTACCGAATCCTTAACATTACTGTCTATGTCTTCAATCATAATAACAAACAGTATTGCAGCTAACACCGTACCTTGCGGCACACCGGATATTACCTTGGCTTCATCCGATTTCTCGTCGTTTGCAATAATTATCTGTTTTCTGTTGTGAAAAAATTCTTTTAACCATCTTCCTACTTTATCCACGATATTGTGTTTTCTAGTTTCTTCGCTAATATATTATGGTCTACTTTGTCAAAAGCTTTTGCAAAGTCTAGATAAACCACATCTGTTTCATTTCCGCTTTTCATATTTTTGAATATGTTCTCACGGTGGACTAACAGTTGGGTTTGTGTACTTTTTCCGGGTACGAAACCAGTTCGTCCCTTTATTAAACAAATTATTTTTTTATTAAATGTTTCATAATATTTTTCTTCTTTACCCTTTCATACACTTTCATAATATGTGATGTTAGACTGACAGGCCTATAATTACTTGCCTCTAGTCTTGATCCACTTTTGAAGTAGTAATATATGCTAATATGTGCTATAATAAATCTTGCCTGTATCTACACTTTGTCTTAATAATATTGCAAGTGGCTTTGCGATAGAATGAACTACTTTCTTTAACAAAATAGCAGGGTACTCCATCCGGCCCTGCAGCAGCTCCATTTTTAATTTCATTAATTGCCTGCACAATATCAGCTTCATTATTTCTATGTCAGCTAAATATTCACTATTTTCGTCCCTTACTTCTATATCATTATCTTCATTATCTATTCTAGGGGTGAATTCTCTCTTATATCGTTCTGCCAGTATGTTGCAAATTTCCTTTTTTTCATTCGTTAATCTCCCTTCAATTCTCAGAGGGCCTATTTCTTATTCTTCTTTTATTCATCTTCTTCGCATATGAGTATAATAGTTTGGGATTTTGCTTGATATTTAATAGGGTTTTTTTCTTCCAAGTCCCGTTTTTCATTTTCTTTTGATTGTATAATCTTTTGTTCTGCATTTTCTATCTTACTTTTTAGTTCTATAACTTTCCATGCATTTTTTTTCTTTTGCAAGACCTTTTTTCCACTTTCTGATTTTCTGGAACAAGATCCTTCTGTCTCTTGGTATGCATGACTGATGTTTACTTTTCTTCTTCGATATATATTTATCCACTATTTTCTCTATTTATATATCTCCGTATTACCTTTATGTCATCACTTACGAAAATGTTATCCCAATCTTTGTTTAATTCTTCATTTATTTCTGACCATTTTATATTTTACTGTAGAAGTTGTATTTTCCATATCCTTCCCACTTTTTCATTTCTTGCTTATCTCTGTTTTCACTTGCTTTGGAATGGACTGTTAATTCTATGACATTATGGTCTGAAATACTCGCATTATAAACTATTATTTCTTTAACATAATTCATCTCGTTCACAAATACTAGGTCTAAAGTATTTTCCTTTCTTGTTGGCAGGTGATTTATTTGTTGAATGTTGTATTCTAGTAGCATATCTAATAGCTTTTCGAATGCCTCTTATCTTCTGCACTACTATTGAATACTCATTTTTTATTTTTTATGTATAAGTACATCCACAATCTCCTATTCGTTCTTTCCAGTCTACGAAAGGAAAGTTGAAGTCTCCAGATAGGAGAATAGTCCAGTCCTTGTGATTTCTACATATATCATCCAATTTTTTTTATTATTAAGTCAAACTCTTTAGTATTAGGAGGTCTATATATTACTATGTTCATTAATTTTTCAGATTCAAATTCTACCGCTATTAGTTCACATTCTGAGTTACTATATTTCTCATATATTTTTCCTTGTTTTTTTGTCTTTCCCATATATTGCGGTTCCCCCTTGATTCCTATTTTTTCTATCTGATCTATAAGTTTGGAACCCTTTTATTTGATCATCATTCCCAGTCTCTTGGGAATACCAGGTTTCACTTATATTCATTATATCTATTTTTCTTTTTTTCAATTTGGGTTAGTTTTCTAAGTACTCTATTTTTCTTTTTGAGTTACTCGTAACTAAACCATGCGCATTCATCACTATGATGGTTTGCGTGTTTTCTCCTTCATTTAATATTGGTAATAATAAGGATTTTCCCATGTCTCTTTCCTGTTCTGGTATGTTGTTCTTTTTTTCATTTTCAGAAATTTCAATGACATTAAAAAATCCAACTTTTCCAATATTTGTTCTTCCTTCATCATAATTATTCATTTTGTGTCTGAATCTGCAATTTTCTCCATATCTGCAATATCCTCTTGCATAATAAAAAGTTATTATCTCTTGAGTAGAATCTTGGAGCTGATGCATTGAAATTTTTTGCTGATACCTCTGCATATCTCGATGATGGCTTGATTTTTTCTTTTACCTGATATCCTTCATTCCTCTATTTATTTGTTTCTTTCTTATTTTGGATTTTATTACTTGATTGGTTATTTATTTGATTATTTTTCATGGCTACAGGGTGCATATATTTACATTTTTGTCGAACTTACATCCTTTTCCTTCTTTTAGGTTTTTGCATATTTTTGGATGTAGATCTCTGCAATCATCCTCATAGCCATCTAGGTATGCACATTTACCGTATATTTCATAGTTGTGACATACCTTAGGATGTTTGTAGTAACATTTTTCTCCAAATCAGCAATTCCCTCTTTTCAAAAGGTTGCAGACTTTGTCTTTTTTGTATATTTTTTCCTCTTTCCCGTCATTGTGTAGATCTGGGTAGAGCCTCTTCGGCATTTTCTTTTGTGTTGTCATATCGTAATTTATTTCTTCGTAGGTATGCTGCTTTATAGCCTCATATGTAGTATCTCTGCATCCATACTTTTATCTTGTCTTTGTTTTCCATTATCTTTTCTGTCATTTCAGTTTGTTTACTTCTCTTACGTTTTCCTCTTCTTCTTCTTCTTCTTCTTCTTCCTCTTCCTCTTCTTCTTCTTCATCATCCTCAACTATTTGTACATTCAATCTTGATTTAATAACATTGTCTATCCATGGTAGACATGTTGAGCAAAAAATTCTTGTGTCTTTTCTCATATCTTGCATTACACCTCAGCACACTGTGGATGGGTCGGAATGTTGCATGCAGCACATTTTCTGATTAGGTTTTGTGGATTAACTATGCTATACCACACCTTACACAGTTTACATGCTTTTGGCATTCTTTTTCCTAATGCATCAATTAGGATATTCACAAGGTTCACCTTATTCATTTCTTTGTCGGAATATGTTGGTTTATGTATATTTTCTTTATGAGTCTCTTGACCACTTGGATTTTATTTGGAACTTCTTCAATTATTTTCAAGATGTTTTCATTTGATTTGTTCCAGTTTGAAGGATTATATGCTTCTAATATATCTATGAATGCTTTTGTATCTTTTTGGTTAGGACTGTTGCTGATCTCATAGATGAGAAATGCCAGTTCCCTTCCTGCTACCTCATCGTATTGCGAATTTGCCAAGCAAGCTAAATCTCGCCATTTTTTCCCGCAATTGGAACTTACTGCCATCTTGTTCTGATTTACAGTATTTCACTGATAACTAACTTAGAAGACGCTTTATCCTACTATTTTCACACTAATCTTATCACCGATAGTTCACGAACACTTCTAGATATTTCCCAAATTCTAGACGTATGTTAACTTGTGATATCTGTTGATTAATCTGACTTCGCGCAGGAACGTCTCACCAAGCAAGATGACTATGGGGGGAAGAGAGAGAGAGAGAGAGAGAGAGAGAGAGAGAGAGAGAGAGAGAGAGAGAGAGAGAGAGAGAGAGAGAGGGGGGGGGGGGGGGGTGGGGGGGGGGGGGGGGGGGGGGGGGGGGGAATAACACATCTACTTTATAATCTATTACCCAGAAGGCAAGTTTCAACACTCTCTGGGGATAAATATTGTACATGAAACTATTTTTGGAGCACTTGTTATCCCAGAAACACTTTGATATCATTGCCTCCATAGAGTAAATCGTCAAATGATATAAATTAAGAATGATCGACCACTCCCTCTGGAAACACTTCATCTTTCTGAGAACTGGGAAATACCACAAACGCACAAACATTTAGATGTGTTATAGTTTAATAGTCCTAAGTGTTAGCAGGATAAACAAAAACCCATGATTGAAATAGCACAAGTTGTTCCTCGAGTCTTAAAGAGAAATCAGGCCACACACAATGCATTGCTAAACTAAGCGATTATAAAAATATGAAAAAAAAAAAAAATCGTGAAAAACTCACATCATTGATTTCCTTTAAACCAAAAGGGATTAGCTTGTCTTTGATCATTATAAAAGATGAAAACAGCGCATGCTCTCATGAACACTATGCACTTACATGAACCCCCCCCCCCCAGCGCTTCGGAGAGAGAGAGAGAGAGAGATGGAGAGAGATAAGGAGGAGAAGAGAGAGAGGGAGAGAGAGAGAGAGAGAATCCACCCATCAGTTTTAATCTTACATTGACTTTGCTTCTACAAAATAAATAAATATATGCATTCATACACAATACATATAAATAACATACATACATATACATACTATATATATATATTATATATATATATATATATATATATATATATCTATATATAATTATCATAATTTATATGCATAATTATATATGATTATACATATAATGTAACCACACACAGGAAAACAGGGACACACCAAGATATGAAGACATTCTAGAGAGCGACTGTACCGACTGCAAAGTTAAGCTACGAAACAACCCCCCCCCCCCCCCCCTCCCCCAAAGGAAAAAATAAAACTCCCCTTCCCGAAAACTCGACGGAACAAACACATAAGGAAGAGCAAAGAGGAGGTGAATGGGCGAAAACAAAAGCTTCATTAATACAACCTTCCCAGGCTTTTGGTAAAACTCTAGACTTCATTAATATCCTTTGTTTCACCTTTTGATGGGGCCGGGGCCAGAGAGACGGGAGAGAGAGATGCAGGAGGATGGGATTTCAATTGGCGAGAGAGAGAGAGAGAGGAGAGAGAGAGCTTTTCCTGCACAACAAGAAAGGGGATATGCAGAGATAAACATGAAAGCAGCAGTTCCACTCTGGCAAAATGCAAATGCACAAGAATCTTTCTCATTTTTAAATTCGCGTATTTACCTTCTCTATCTGTCTATTGAGTAATATATTATTCTAATAAAAGGATGTCTTTTTTTTATTTTCTGTTACCTTCCCTTAATTTTTACAAAACTTTGGAACAGTGAATTTCAAGTCAATGCACACAGATTTTCTTTTACTGTTCATGAAGTTACCTTATCTATTTATTTGTTTATTTACTTTTTAATTAATTTTTTTTCTTTTCTAATAACTGATCTCTCCTTTCTGTTTTTTCCTAATAAATTCCTCTTCCCTTCTGTTACGTCTTTCAAATGAACACAGTTTTCGCGAATTACAAGTCACTGCACAAAGATTTTTTTGTTTAAATTCGCGAAGTTACTTTTTTTATTTATTTTATTCATTAATTTAACTTTTAGTTTTCTTTACTAATAGCTAATTTCTGTCCGATGTTTCATTTTACCTTCTGCTATTTCTTTCAAGTGAACATCTCATTCATTTCTTTATTATTTTGTTCATTTATTTTTCGCTTATTTTCTAATGACTGATTTTTTTTTCAGTTATCTCCTATTACCTTCTGTTACTTCTTCCAGGCGAACAACATAATACTCTTTGGAAAATTGAATTTCAAGCCAATGGCCGCTGTGGGCTTGATCCATATGAATGAGGTTCATCTACGGAATAATAATAATAATAATAATAATAATAATAATAATAATAATAATAATAATAATAATAATAATAATAAAACTACAAACGCTTAGCACGTTATATTGAAAACGTTGAAAAAGTGTTACTTAACGATGCTATTTGACCTAACACGACCTATTTAACTTCTCAGAGAAAAATTATTATCTCTTCGGGTCCAGCAAAGAAAAATACAAAACAAAATCGTAAATACGAAAAGTCACTTCCATAATCATCCAATATTTCTAACGAAATTCCTGCAATAACCACAAACGCCCCAGACTCTCCACTCCATTTCAGGTGGCAATCTCTTCGCATTAAGACAAAAATCTCTCTCTCTCTCTCTCTCTCTCTCTCTCTCTCTCTCTCTCTCATTTCGTTGCGTTGCTTTTATCATCCATGATTTTCTAATGTATTACAAAGGTAGTGCATCTCTCCTTCCCATTTTCTCTCTCTCTCTCTCTCTCTCTCTCTCTCTCTCTATCTCTTCTCTCTCATTTTTTTGCTCTTATCATTGTTATCGTCCATTACTTTCGAATGCATTACAAAGCTAGCGCATCTCTCTCTCTCTCTCTCTCTCTCTCTCTCTCTCTCTCTCTCTCTCTCTCTCATTTCGTTGCGTTGCTTTTATCATCCATGATTTTCTAATGTAATACAAAGGTAGTGCATCGCTCCTTCCCATCTCTCTCTCTCTCCTTTCTTTGCTCTTATCATTGTTATCATCCATTACTTTTGAATGCATTAAAAAGCTAGCGCATCTCTCTCTCTCTCTCTCTCTCTCTCTCTCATTTCGCTGCGTTACTTTTATCAACCATGATTTCCTAATGTTTTACAAAGGTAGTGCATCTCTCCTTCCCATCGCGCTCTCTCTCTCTCTCTCTCTCTCTTTTTATTTGGCCCTGGCTTCACTTTTCATGAGAAATCGCTGTCCCGAGATTTCCTTTGACCTTTAAAAATGGAAAACATGAAAGGGAGAAAATGCTGAGCGCTGGAAATTGCTCCGGGAGACTTCCATACACTTGGTCTGATGCATGAATTGCTTTTTGGGCTTCAGTTATTTTTCGTGTTTGTGTTTTTCTCGTGTGCATTAATTCATGAATTAATTCATTCATTCGTATAACATTTTTCATTTTCCTTCAAGAGCATTCAGCATTGAGGAAGCCTTGGCAAGACTTGTAGGGTGAGGTTGCAAGACCCAAATATCTATAAAATATCAGACAAGATACACATTCCTGGGTCAGCGGAGGCTGACAATTAAATAGTATATCTACACACCACTAAGAATACCTATTGAAATTCCAACAAATTTTAACATTTTTACCATTCGCAGTAGTCATACCAAGATATTTGCCAAAACTAAGTTTCCATGAAACTCAAACAAAATATATACTGAAGGAACATTAGTATGACCCAATGTAACTAAATACACCAGAGATTCATACCTGCTTCGCAGAATTATCTTCTCTGTCCTGAATGGATATATTTCATTTGTTTCAAAACAAAATGTTCAATGAAGCGTTTCAACGAAGTGTCTGCTCTATAAAAAGAGACTGTATGTATCCCCGGCTTGCACACTTTGTTGACGTTGACGCCAGCTCCGACAGAGCGCCCCTTCCCTTCAGTTCAGCTCGTTCATTAGGATCTGAAATTAGCCTGTCAAGCGGTAGCGTAGGCCTAAGTCGGAGAATTCCAAGACGACATTTCTTATTAGGGCAGAGCAAATAATTTATAAATATTCTATACATAGAGTTCTGTGCGGCTTTAACTTTCTGTGGGCCATTTAAATTATAGAAGAAATTCATTACATCAATTTGATTAATACGGAAAAGGATAGGTCATATGAGAAAAGTAACAAATGCTTCGAAATCTACAACTAAATTATGATAGAAGAAAGTGAAACAATTCTATCGTCTTCGCAAAAATAATAAAAAGGGCCACTGTTTATCGCTATATGCTATAGCGACATAATTATAAAGGTCAATACAGCAATAATAATCACAGAATAACAAAACTTATATTTCCATATATGGCAAATAATCACTCCATTACTAACAGACAGCAGTCAACAATTTGAAGGGGAAGGCCAAAATAATTAATCAATGAAGGTCTCTACAGTCCCTTTTAACTTACAGAACTGTCATAATAAAATTACACCCTGGAACAGAAGCATTCTACTATGAAGCCCATCCCAGGCAATACATGAACCAGAATTACTAAAACAAAACACAAAAATATGCATCATGATATAAATCATCAACACAGCTTGACGTTTTCGTGCGAGCTCAGATGGCCTCTCTATTCGCGGTATGACATCGGCAGAAAGGTCGCATAATGACCTTTACGCTGACATGGCGCTATAACCGTAAAGTACATCATATCGCATACTAAAACACACAGGGGCTCTTTAAAGCGCACTGCAATGCAATGAAACACAGCTGGCCCTATGCAAATGAAGACGAGAGACCTCACACTTGCACACACATACACATGCAAGTAATGTAGAAGAGAATTTACTTGAGCTGACGAAAGAAGGGAGAAAGAGAAAGTAAGAAAAACGCCGTTACAGATAATATAAGCATTGGCAGGGCAAGTAATACAATGCTGAAAATTGCAGCTAATCAAGGAATGAGCTTGAAAGACAAAAAACATCATTACTAGCAAAGATAAACATAAAAGAAATTACATCACCATCCAAGCTTGCATCAGAAATCCACAGAAGTGCAACAACAGCCTAAAAGCCATATCCAAAAGAGTCTGGAAAGCTTTCCAAAAGGAAATACGGCAATCCAGCAAAGAATCTCGATACGAAAACAAAACAAATAGTATTCGAAATCGTCGCTGCACCGACCAAAATCCACCAAATACTGGAAAGCAAGTTTTCAGAAATCGTTCCATCCGAATAAAATCTTTGACAACCACTAATCCCATGTTCCATTACAGGGGTAATAAGGAGCCGCTGCAAAGGCGAAGATGTTTGGACGGAGGGAACATCCAGCCAATTCTGAGAAATCAACAACTCAGCCAAGACATCAAGAGGCTAAAAAAAAGGCGTTGAACTAGGAAACTCATCAGATGGCGTCATATGGCGTTTACCATTTTATCAAAGGCATTCTTAAGGGTGAAAATTAGTTGTCTGTACCTTTAAGAGTTGAAGGAAGTAGAACTCAACCTGAAAAATAAAAGAGGGTACAAATTATTTATAAGTTATCGGACACGTTTTTCTATACCACAGCAGAACATTTTATTTTTATTCTTTTATACTACAACAGGACATCTTTTATTTTTCTGCCCCATAGCAGAACATCAGATGTTATTTTTCTACTACATCAGAAAGTTCTCTGTTAGAGTTAGAGTTCGTTCTAAGCGACTCTGACAAGTTTAGGCTGAATAAAACCTAATAATTAATCACACCAGAAAAAAAAATTCATTTTTGCTCCTTCCATTCTGGAAGTATTCACAAAAGTATCAAACGCCCAACAATGTGCGGAGAGAGAGAGAGAGAGAGAGAGAGAGAGAGAGAGAGAGAGAGAGAGAGAGAGAGAGAGAGAGAGTCTAAAACACTTCTGAGGAAGAGAGAAACAATCTGCAACATTCCAGAGAGAGAGAGAGAGAGAGAGAGAGAGAGAGAGAGAGAGAGAAACAATTTACAACATTCCTCTTTATTCATGCCAGGCTATCTCAATACCTGTCAGAAGATGTTGCAATCTATCCCAATTTATCTTCCACAAGCTTTCCTCCAGACATCCCATTAATCATGCTCAATGTAAAGGTTTTCTTTCGGTTCTAAATATTTCACACCTTCTCATATTGGGATGATTCTTCAAACAGTAGCATTTGCTGTCTACATCTGAACTTGACCTACAAAATTAAAAAAAACAAAACAGATGTTGGAGGTTTATTTTCAATGAAACAAGCTCTTTCCTTGAGAGGTCACCAGTTCTGAGACTAGTCTGGTGCTGTCAAATACGAGATCTGGAATGAACTGGATTACAAACACGAGACACTTTTCAATATTCAAACGGACAATGACAAATCTTTTTAAAAAAAATTAGAACCCTGTGTATTAATGCATAATGCTGATTGCAAAATGAATAAATAAAAGGAAAACAATGGCAAAACACTACTAAGAAGAAAAGGTATGTCCTACAGTCACTACGAGCAGGGAAATGTTGACGGGGGGAAATTTTTTCTCATAACTAAATCGACTTGTCTCTTCTCGAAGTTGGGGAGGAAGTTCCCACGCTACGAAGAGCTCTCTCCCTTTTGTTCTCCATCACTACCTTGTCTTCATTATATAATACTTCTCTTTAATAGATTAATACGACGGCCCTAAATGGTGAATTTCACAAGATCCGTGACCAAGGCTGATTTGCGAGCGAATATTTTAAATATGACAATGAAAAAGAAACACCACTAAAATCTACTGAAAATTTCCTAAGAAAAATTTTAATCTACTTCACTGCTTGCCCCAAGCAACTGCTGAGCTTTAACTTTGCCATCCCGTGCGCGCCCGTAGCTACGCGTGTTACAACCACAGCAGAACAAACAGTTTCTCCTAAATGCAAAACAATCTTTTCACATTATGCTCTCCCAAGCTCACTTTGAACCACGTTTTTTGAACTATTATTGTGTATGTTTTAACATTATATTCACGTATTACCCAGTTTATCCACAACGCTCTTCTCCTAAAAATAAAAACTGTCACATAGAAAATTTATATTCCTTAAACACTTGCGAAGTTAAACTGACAATGGGAAAGATTCAGAAGGAGTTTTCCAACTCTCGATATCAACTTAGCTGAAATCTATAAGAAGACTTTATTTCTGAATGCTATTGCTGACCGGCATTCATTACAATTGGGGATGAGGCCATGCAGCTACTTATATTATGAGGTCGAACTAGCGTCAGCAATGAGCGCGCGAGACAATGAAGATCGCCACAACCCAATGGAGGGTTTATTGTGCTTTTTAAGTCATTAATGTCAGTTTTAGTACTCTATAAGGCTGAGCGGGGATACATCATTATTCAATATTTATACTGCCCTCAGCTAATGAGTGGATGAGGACTTGCGTTGTGCATAATTATAGATTCCTTACTCTCAAAAAGTCAGGGGAGTGAGTAAAGATGAATTGTTAACGTTCCACATTATTACTCTCTCCCTTTTACTATTGATATGTGGAATACAAAGAATAATTTTTGCGGCAGCAGCTGAATAACAGTGAAGCATGACTCTTAAGAGGCCAAACCCTTTAGTCACAGGAATAGATATGCCGGGTTCTAGAAGAATAAGTATCAAACGAATACCTAGGGTCATACACATAAGGAACCCAATTGTTTACGAGAATACTTCAACAGATAAACTCCCTGTACTGATATATATACATATAATGTATAGTACATATGCATACATATATAATGTACTTATGGATATATACAATGTATATATGAACATATATCATATATACATAATCTATATATACACATGTATATATAAATATATATAACGTGTACACACGTGTGTTTGTGTGTGTGTGTATAGCGCCTGGCAGCGTTGCCCGCCATCGTTTGAACCGTAATATCATCGTTATTTTTCATCGTAGAAGAAATGTAAGAGTATATTTGGGATCCAAGTGAAAGATTCTATCAGAATAATATTTCCCTTTTCTCTCTCTCTCTCTCTCTCTCTCTCTCTCTCTCTCTCTCTCTAAAACTAATATTAAAGAAGTTACCATGGCCGAATATCCGGCTGGCTATTGGATCAAAACGACACCCAGCTAAAAACCATCCCGGAATATCATCGTTATTTTTCAACGCAGAAGAAAAGTGAGAGAATATTTGGGGCCGTATTTTTTAACTACCACCTTCCCTCTTCGATGAAGAGCCTGCTCGTGAAATCCCTTTGTGGAGCGGTATTTTAAAAACATAGTCGAAGATCCACTATGAAGAGGAACTGCATGGGAGGGTTGGTACACCGCCGGAGGTGATAAACGAACATCTCATTCCGATCGGCAGACAGATATTCTACTTCTATTACACTTTATGCCTATATACATATACATATACACACACACACACATATATATATATTATATATATATATATATATCTCTATAGTATATGTATATAACATATATTTATACATATGTATATATATACTTAAGTATAAATATATATATATATATATATATATATTATACTTTATCACTTACACAATTGTTTTGTACATTAATACAATTACTACAGCAGCGTCCAGCCGGCTTTACAGCTAAGCCCGCCTGTTGGTTACATCAAGACTATTCCTTGAAGCTGGTTGTTGGAAATAGTTTCGAAAAGTTCGTAAATCTGTGGTTCTTCTCATCTTCATTTATTTCGCACCGGTTCTTTCGCCAAACTAAAAAAACTTTGGGCTGATTATTATAATATAATCCAAGAGGAGGTGAAAGACAATAATTCTGTTACTGCTGTGAAGTTCATAAACACCCGATAGCCAAGAAACTTGGGAACGTGAGGTCTTCTAAGTACAGTCTTTTACAAGAAAGCAACTAAGACCATATATGCATTGAAGCACTGAAAAAAAAATAGACTAATAAAATATTTGGCATGTGTTAAACGTTCCAATACTTACATTAGTTATGCGGTTCTCTTTTAATCTTACAAAAAATATACGAAGAGGTTAATGAAGAGGGGGTGAAGACTTCCTCTTATTTCCAAAAATTTTCACCCTCCCCAGAAAGAGCTCCTTCGCTGCTCAATAATACCATTTTAGCAGCGACCAGCTTCTTCACCGATGATGTCAGTTTAAAAATTCGGTCATTGGCATCCACGTGAAAAGTTCTATCAGAATAATGCTTTCTTTTTTCTCCAGGCAATAATAAAAAAAAGTTAGCGTGGCCGGATATCTGGATCAACACGCCACACGGGTAAAAAACCATCTCCTACAAAATCTACATAAATGTTCCAACTTTGGTTCAATACGATCCAGTAATTTTGCCATCTATAGCGAACATACATACATACATAGTCAGACCGTCAGCTTTATATATAGGATATATATGTATATATATATACATTATATATGTAATACATACATTATATGTATATATATACATATAAATGCATATTTAACGTATATACACATATCATGTATATGTACATGTATTTATGTACTACATATATATATATATATATATATATATATATATATATATATATATATATATATATATAATATATATGCCTAAATTCCATGTACACCTTACAATACAAATATACACTACCCTGGTGTGTCACGTTACGCTTCTACCTGACAAGTGATCTGATTCAAGATATGCCGCTTAATTATCTACTTCCTGGATATTACCTTTATATAAACATAAAAATTATCAAAGAAACAAAGTCATCGCACAAGTAGATAAGAAAGTTACTGCGCCATAGCAAGATTAGTATTCACATTTGTGTGATTACATCATTTATGAGAACAACGTATTTGTGCCGTGCTTTTAACACGACATAACTACATCTGTGAGAGAGAGAGAGAGAGAGAGAGAGAGAGAGCTGATTGGCTGTGGAACTCTAGTTCCTAAACCTAATTCAAATACATGGTTTACTATTCAATTTACGTTGCTTGCATAATAATTAATCTGGAGGATTTGAGCTTTCTAACATCGTAAACTTCGTGAATACTTAAATTTCCCAGTTTTTTTTATTAACTAAATGTATATGCATAAATATTATATATATGTGTGTTTATATAAAGATCTAAAATCTATTATATTAGACCCACGAATACAAACCAAAAAACTTCGACTTTCCTAAGCAAGCTTAGTTCTCAGACTATATTATCCTATGGGAAGCACCTAAACTTCTTTTTGTTTTTGGAATTAAAAGTTCCAAAGCAAACTCGCATACAGAAATGAAGAAGCCCAAGTTCAAGACGGCATTATACCTATACAAACTGACTCGTTGAATTAATATTTCCAAGAATCACTTGAGGCGGACAATCACCTACCGTAAACCATTAATCACATTTCATAAGTTACCACCAAGCCTGCCTAAAACTAAAGAAACAACGGTTACAGAGTTTTATGTGGCATCTGGAACATAAAAAAATGTTTCTCCGCCTTAGCATGTGTTCAGTTTAAAAGCATGTTAGTTTTCATTCTATTCAGAAATTCATATTGCGTGGAGAATAGTCTTTGCAAAATATTTCTAGAACTGTCAGCTAAAACAGGAAATTTACAGAAAACTTTTTGAAACATCAAAAGGAAGCATCAAATGCGCGACAGCCAAGGAATGAAAACACTGTTGCGTTTCCTTTCCCGTACTACTCAAATATTCCGCCATAAACGTTTCTTTCAAAAGAGACTTGGCTCACGAAGAAATGCAGCTAATATTTTTTGAGTATGCACATTCACTTATAAGGATAGTTCCAAATCTGTTGTTGTTTTTGTTGTTAAAAATTAAGCTGGCCTTATGGCAGCACGGGCTGCTGCTCACAGAGTAGCCCGTAAGGCCAAAGCTAACGTTGGCATAGGTTCTGGAGCCATTTTTCAGGATATGAACCGCAGTGGGTATTTGCAGCCTGAACAGGAAATTTTTACAGCTGACCTAAGTTCAATGTTAGTATTGTTTGTAATATTAACTTGAAAAATGCGTTTAGCCCTTCAATAAAAGCTTGAAAAGCTTTCGTTAATTTTAATATAAAAAACAATTTACCTTTCAAATCCCAAGAGGGACTGTTCCAATGAGAATGAAAATACAGAAAGTTATTCTTTGATAGAGGTTTTCACATCACATATGGGAGTCTCCAGGAATGACAACTTACCTTAAACAGCATTCCTTAAGAGACTGTCTTGCCCTGCATGAGCCTGTCCTACTCTTATCAGAGAAAATCCTGGTTGGTAGCAACCAGAAAAAGATGTACATTTACTTCACCATCTTTCCCCCCGTGAATGTACAGTAGTATGCAAAAGCTGAGAAATCACAATTTGTTTGGCAGAGGACTGACTATACCCCTCACGCCCATGGGCACTTAAAAAGAGTGGTAATCAAAACCCCTACAGTAATGATTGGTGGGTTTCCTTGACTGTGGGGCATTTGTTGTTTAAATTCCCCGTTCTACAAGACGGAAGTGTGTTTATTCTCTGTATAAATCAAGGAATGTTTTTCCACTTTCTTGCGGAGGTTGGGCGCCTCTCAAAGGTATTATTCTTACTGTCAACTTTCATGACATGCAAAGTGAATGAAGCAAGTCATGGCATAACTAACTATATCTACTGGAGGACTGGCTAAAAGTTTTGGGAACTATAAGGAATTCCCAAAGTCGATGACCGTTCTGTCAACACCAGTTCACAAATTCTGTCAATCAAAAACATTTGTGAAAAGCTTAAGGGATATTTAAAGCATTTAATTACAATTCTCATTGTCAGAAGGCATTAATATAACTAGTATGATAAAAAAGCTTCAAATGAAGCAGTATAATTAATATGAAATGTTTTGACGGGGAAATAAAATGGAAAACTTTGCATCAACGTACAATTAGCAAACGATGGAAACGCTTCGAGAAAAAAAAGAATTGCTTCAAACGAGAACAGAAATGCAGAATAGGCACAAAGAACCAAAAATGCTTCAGCTACGTTCTTTCAAACCACCACCACACATCCCTCGATCAAACAATTATCACGATGTTTCCGCTTCACCCAGTCACTTGAAAAGCCACACCGCTAAGCCTCTTATTTCAAAGTGGTCACCAAGTGCTTCCTACGTAAGAATAATAGCAAATCCTCATGGCTGATTATGAGTAACAAATGTCTGTTATGATTTTACTTCGTAAAATATACAAATATTAAATAGCATGATTAATATTTGTACCTGTCCTGGAAAATAAAAATCACTGATGAAATATATCAATGGAAAAACGTCAATTTGTAGACTCAAGGCTGATTATGAGTTGCATATGCTTGCCCTCATGTTCAAAATGCATTACTTCATACGATATAAAATGAAATAGATTAAATGGCTATAAATGTATTGAACTATAGCAGTATTTAACGAAACAGTTCAAAGGAAAAACAGAATATTGACGACTGTTAAGCATAACCATAAATCAATAACTGCTACAAGGTAGATAAGAAAAGACCATCAAATGTTACCCAACAGAACACAAAAGTGAAACTAATTAACTGTAGAAAATAAAAACAACGACAAAAAGAAGCACTCATAAAATCATTGGAACCGGGCCAAACATCCTGACATTATTCATCACCGAAAATTACCTCATTAAGCTCACTAACTGTAGGTAATACCCCCGATAGAATGCAATTTACATCAACCGTTCAACTAATTAAAAGTATAGCTCGTTCTGTGCAATTGAGAAGGGGGAGGTAGTGGGAGGAAGGGAGGGGGAAGGGGAGGGGGGAGGGGGTAGGAGGACCTGCACGAGAGATGGGGAGGAGGTTGCTTTTACTCAAATCGCAACTACACATATTTTTCGTTTCGAGTTTGTTTTTTTTATAATTAGGCTATTTCTGATGTGGTACTTATACCATGACATCGTTATCATCATGAATAAATACATATAAATACAAAACATTACCTTGAAACTAACTGGAAGTGTATTAAAATAAGATATACTAATTGAAGCTACAGCATTAACGTCATAAACAAATTCATATGCAAAAGAATCACAGATGTTTTACACGTAATGAACCTGTGATGCATTCCATTCCACAAGCTACAAATTTTTGCCCAAAAATTATAAGCCTACAAAAAACACATCATGTTAGCGTACACTTACAAATCCTTGAAAATTTTTATGTTTTGTAAATGGAAATATATAAAACAATAAGATGTTTCCTGTGATATAGTACTTTTCCTGTTGATGGAGGATGTGACATTCTTGTTGGATGAATGATGGCTAGTTTTACAGCTATTCGACCTATGCTCTGTACCGCGTCGTTGTATGTCCATTCAATGTGACCTCAATTAGATACTGGAATATGAAAAAGTCAGAAAATAACAAAATAACTCAGTTCTTCCTAAAATGTTTGTTGTTCCGAAGATGCATGATGTGTGAAAAGAAGCCGGATTTAAATCAGAAAGTAAAAAAAAAATCCTGAAATTAATATAAATGGAAATGTAATGATATTGCAAAAGATGTAAAAAAGAAAAACCAGCAATTTAGTTCTGCACGAAATTTACGTAGCTCATAATTCAAAATTTTCGTCCAAAGTACATCCAAGGGCAATGCCTCCCACATTAAATATCCCCAATATTTTCCAATTATCGTTACAGCAGCAACACTCTTCTCGAGAAGATCGATGATACGTCTCTGGATGCTAGATAGTTAGCCTTAAGCGGTTGGGACTGGTTCCATAATGATCGTTATGGTGTTGGGAGAACTGCTACATTTAATATAAGTTCTCCTATCTTCCTTTTTTTTAGTAACTGAGGAGGAGAATAAATTCTATTCTGAAGCAGCTTTTTAATATATCATTTTCCAATATACTCGTCAAGTCCCTCTGAGTGATATGGTTGTAGTGATCATAAAATATGAGGTTCAGCTAATCTACGGCGGCGTTACTTCTTAAAGGTTAGAGTAATTACGTTACAATAATAAAATCAACTTGAAAATCTATTTCAGTTTCTACTACATAGCAAGTTACTCAAGAATCTGATGAACTGAAAAACATCCCGTAAATTTCGCAGTTCACTGAAACCGTCTGAGAAATGGGGGGTCAATATCGTAAAATTAATCTTTATAAACTCGGCTCAGAAGTTCGATCTCAGAGGTTGAGGTTGGACACCAGTTGACTCAAGAGGTCTACCAAGGATATGAAAATTATATATTTTAACAAAACTGCATTTCAAAATATCCTGTCTGGTTAGACACTTTTCAGTCCTTTGACTCACTCACACACTAACAGTGGTGCAAAAAGAAGAAAGTCAAGAGAAAGGGTTTCCACAATCTCGAGATTCGTCATCTGTGTCAATTAAATTCAATTACGAAGTTTAGTATCCGTTTGAAAATAATATTCTCTCTCTCTCTCTCTCTCTCTCTCTCTATCTCTCTCTCCTCTTCTCTCTCTCTCTGTAGCATATAGATATATATAACATACATACAGATATGTACTCTTATATATATATATTTATAATCTATATATATAGATATTCTACTTCTGGCGTGAAGAACAATTTTTGTACGGGAAAACTCACTGCTACCAGGTAATGCATTAGGAATGTGTAACAGTCCAAAGAAAAACTCTTTAGCAATCGCTCTCAAAACCAAGATCGTCACTGCTGAATGAAAATCTCTATTATGATCATCCGGCCCAATTCACGGGAGTTCAGTTAAACAGAAGCAACACTCAAATCAAAATTGACTTTATTATAAAGAATTATCACGGACTTTCATTTCTAAGAGCTGTCCCACTCAATTGTACAATATTTCAACGGTTGGAATTATTATCTTCTGAAAGAGACAAAGTACCAAAGCATTTCCATTTGCCAGAATTTCCGTCACCACGAAGTCCCGATGACACATCTTAATGCTGGATTTGTCAAGACTGTGGACAAGGATGTCGGCTGAGACCAAAAACTGCCAAAAGGATCACGGAATGCAAAATGATATTTGGTTATCATCGAAGAGAAACTGGATATCTGCGAGAGAATTCCTTTCAGATATCACTCATTTTTGCACGCGTCTCATTTCCTCTTGTTAGTGCGAAAACGAAAATCGCCATAATTATAATTTCCAGATTCAAATGTTTCAGAGGGGATACTGCATATATATGAATGATACAGAGGAATCGATTAAAGATAAATACTTCCGATTAATCTGTAATCAATGAGAGAGAAATGACTGCCTATTTATACTTTCACACACAATGGCTACGTGACTTACAACTCTGATCCGAAAATTGCTTCATTTTACAACAGAGGAAAACATAATTCAACCAGTAATATTTTAATATTTATGTTTTAAAGTTTAAAAGTATACAACGATTAGAAAAAAACAAACGCACTAGAATACTACTGAGCGAAATACCTGAAGGTAATCTTTAATATAGGTTGCAATAGTTTTATCATTGTTTATTTCTCAATGACGAACCAGAGTCAAGTCAATCTGGTTCCAGAGTCAAGTAAATCTGAAACTTTTAACATTTCCTTACAATCATCACAACACACAACGTCACCACCTGTTAATTTCTAATCCTTTCGCATTCTACGAACAAGAAAAACGTTGTTTCAACAATTTAAAACAACGTCATATCGGTCAACTATACAAAAACAGATACAAAGACGAATGTGAAGAGGAGAGGAACGTAACAAGGTCGCCATCCATCCTTGGAACTGCACATTCCCGATAGTCTGATAATCAATAAAGGTCACCACCTGCCGTATGGCTTCGTCCTTCGAGAAAGTGAATTAGTACTTTCAATGTTTACGCTGTCATTCTTTTATCAAGTAGTCACGGCACAGTTTTTGTATGTTATTATAGTATTCTACATGCTTGCTAACAATCAGGAAGGCTACCAAGTCCTAAGGAATTAATTCACTTCTCTGTGTAATTAACATTTGCTTAGTGTCTGGTCATTCACGTCCTTTCGTAATTAACATTTGCTTAAAGTCTTGTAATTCACTTCCTTGTGAAATTAACATTTGCTTAACGTCTGGTAATTCACTCCCTTGTGAAATTAACATTTGCTTTAACGTCTGGTAATGAAAAAATGATCAGGAATATAATCAAGAGTTCACGCAACCATTAGCAACTGTTTGTAATCTGGTTTTACTTTTTACACTTCATGTACAAGCTTCTACCTAAAGGAAGGAAGAGAGAGAGAGAGAGAGAGAGAGAGAGAGAGAGAGAGAGAGAGAGAGATAACCTTCCCTTCAGTTAGCAAAATCCTAGTTCTATCATATATTCCAGTGGAAAATATACTAAAAGATAACAAAAGCAGAGTTACCAGCACACTTGCATCCCTGAACGTGTCAAAATCGTTTGTCATCTGTCACTCAATATTTCTACATTACGTAACATCGAAAAATGTAAACAACACATTGATGGCTTCTGGATTCCGTGTCAAGGCTAAAGGTTTGGTTAATCCATGTCAATAATTTCTCCATAAGAAGGGTTACAGTAAGTCCCCTGACCTTATACATGTGAACAAATAGTACACATACATACGTAGACAGAAAAACACGCATATGCATACATACATGTGTGTGCAAAACATACACATAGGCATATAAGTGTGTTTATCATTAAGTAACGGAATTATCCGGATTTCATTATTTTCCAGTTTTGTCAAGTTACAAGTATATATATAGCTTCTCTGCTTGTTCATTGGATGATGTACATTAACAGACATTACTACACGCATCTTCCATACAACATCCTAATTAATGACTACATTTACTATATTTCGTCAAGCCCAACCAAGATTCTCCATCAGTTTTGGAAAAGCTAAGAACAAAATGGAAAGGGAAAGTGTTGTGTACATAACACTCTGACCTGAAGATTAAGATGATCTGCTTTAACCTGACATTTTATTTCACCAGTATAGCTTCGTCACTTCACCTCACCAGCAAGGGGTTACGTAAAAACAAACAAAAGATAAATACGAAGAAATGATATTTTGATCAACTTTTTTATATCCTCACTAGATGTTAAACGACTGCTTCCTGGACAATATAAAATACCATTCTTTTTCCTCTAAATCTATATAAAATATTTGGGTTATCTGTCAGTTCTAAAATCAGCGGTTGACCGTTATTTTGAGTGACACTACTAAATACATCGATACATATGATAGCTTATCCTCTATTTTTTTGAAGACCTTGGTAGTTGAAGAGATGCAAAGTTACCTCCAAAGGCTTGGCCAAACCATAGTTTACCTTCTTGAGCAAAATAATGCTTACATAAATAGCCAATAAGAAATGCATTCTGAGGTAACAGATCTCACTTAGTAAGTTCGTGAACCCCGTTTTACTGTCTTTAAAATCATACTTACTAAAAGAAAAAAAAAGCAAATAATAGATAAATAAAAGTGCAAAACTCTTTTTAAAAAGTCAACACCTGCTTTATCTAGTTCTTGTTATATGTTAAAAAACACAAAAACATTAGGTATTGCAACCTATCCCCACACTCTAGTTTTGGAGGACTTTATGTTCTTACACAAATTCTAGATCTGCAATAGTCGGATTTAAGAAAAAAAATACATATCCCTACATTAAAAATGAGAAGTAACACAATCTTTTCATAAGTCACGAATTAACATGTTTATCTTTAGGTAGAAGAGCTTCGCTCTTTTTGCCTGGAGTGGCTTCGAGTGAAGTGTCGCATTTGTGAGAAAGAACTTCAATTCTCAAGTACAACAGGACAAGAGAATCGACAGACCTCGTTCCGAGAGAACAAGCCAAACACGCACGCACACACACACACACACACAGACACACTCTTTTTAATATGTCTGAAGGTTTAAATGTAATTGAAAAGTCGAAAAAATAACCGCGGATTCCCCTATTCAAAAGTAGAGTACAACAATCACAAAGGAAAAGAAATCAATAAAAAAAACGCCAAAAAATTTTAAAACAAAAGGCTTTTTTAACTTTCCATTGTATCCTCCGGATTTGCAACCTTTTATCCATACATCGCTACAGCTTTCTGAGAGCTTCTGTGCATGAGAACTGACGGACAGACCTGAATGGTAAAAAACCTGGATTGCATGATAAAACCTTCCGTATCTTAAAAGCATGAAAAAAGTAGCTAGAAAAATCCTACGGATTTCAGTGCTCAATAGTACAACGAAACTGAAAAATAGCACTCTTTTATACGTTCAAACATTGGTCACATATTGGTATGAGAAATATTGAGCGAATTTCATAAATATTTCACTACATGAAAGCATCAGGCGACATATATTAAATTTTTTAAAAATAGATTTACATCCAAAATCAAGCCTAGCCCAAATTTGCGAAAATCCAAGTACTCTCCTTAAGACTTCCATGATGAAAAACTAACATTTCTCTTCACACTCATTCCGTCCTCTAAATAATGTCTGTACAAACAAAACAAGAACGGTAATCAAAAGGCAAGAATCACTACCAGAAAAAAACAATTAAACGAAATACTACGTCTCAAAAGAAACGTAAATTATGTCTGCCTTGGAAAGAAAAAGAAAAAAAGAATAGAGTTGGTTCAAGTCTTGCCAAAAAAAAGGAGGTAACCCAGCTTTAGCAAAGACAGCACTAACTCTAATGAATTCCTCAAGTAATTAAAACTTCAACCCGCAAGGAAAAAAGGGGGGAGGGGAGAAGAGAAGGGGATGGGGGGAAGAAAGCCTTACTCCCCCCACTCCCTACCCGAAAAAGTGAGGGGAGAGGGAATGAGAGGAATGAAACCTAGCCCCCTAAGAAAGGGGGAAGGGGAGGGGCGAAGGGAATCTCCCCAACCCTTCCCCCAAAAAAGGGAGGAGGAGTGGATTGAAGGAAATTCATACCCAAAGGGAGGGGGAGAGAAGGGGTGGAAGGAAACCTATTCACCCCATTGCCTCCCCAAAATAGGGAGGGGGAGAGAAGGGGAAGAAAGGAAACCTATCCCCAAATGGAAGGGAGAAGGAAACCTACCCAGCCCTTCCCAGAAAGGGAGGGGGAGGGAAGGAAACTAAGGAAACCAACCCTTAAAGGGACAGGGAAAAGGGAGGGGAAAAGAAACCCCCAGAAAAGGGGGAGGGAGAAGGGAAGGGAATGGGCGAAAACCTACCCACCTCCCGCCCCCAAAAGAGAAGGTAAAAAAAAGTTTTGTTGGGGGAGGGTAATCAAACCCCTTCCTCCCCGGTGGGAAGGAACCCCGCCAAAAAGAAAAAAAAAAATCGCGTCAGAAAAGAGGTTCCAGATTGATGGTGGTGTAATTGTTATGACCTCTTTGTGTGGGGAATCTCAGACGTAAGGAAATGAGGAGACGCCAGTTAAAAAGTGCCTGGATGAAAAGGAGACGCACACACAAACACACACACACACAAAGGGAGGGAAGATTATAAGGGCGTATTGTGTAAGGTTGATAACTTTCGACAGGACAGGTAGGCAGGCACTGCTGTAGATAATACCATATGACATGATGGTGCTGATGAGAGAGAGAGAGAGAGAGAGAGAGAGAGAGAGAGAGAGCATACAATATTATGTAAGAGGATTATATACTTAAAGTGAAAGATATGACATCTGCTGTAAATATGAGAGAGAGAGAGAGAGAGAGAGAGAGAGAGAGAGAGAGAGAGAGAGAGAGAGAGAGAGAGGAAATTTACGAAACCGATTAAAATTTCGGTTCTAGAACGTTATCACCAGCCGATTGATGAAATTTCCCAGAATGATATACGATACGAACGTCCATTACCTTACAAAAACTCCACCTCGAGAGGAAACTGAAAGTCTGAACAAAGCATGGCATCGAATCTGAGCTGCAACAAAAGCGACCCGAAATTAAATTACTGAAGTTAGATGACCAATTTATACACATAACAAAAAATACTGCCTTTTTAATCTCCAAAAACCTAATGCAAATAACGCTAGGTTTCTAATGGCCAATTTTAATTACACAAATTATAACACTGCCTTATCAATTTAAATGCAACACAAATAATGCCTTTAAATCTCCACAGACCTCAGGTAAATCATATGAGGTTTCTACAATCCAATTTCCGTTACGCAAACCATAATACTGCCAGATTAACCGATGAAAATATCACCAAATCAACTCTCGACAATTCTAAGGCCACCACATTCTAGTTGGTCAATTGTTCCTCCATCGGAATTTGAGCTTTTTCCAGCGAAGAAGGACCCTGTCAAGTTTCCAACTGTCAGCCTGCCAACCCACGTCACGTGTAGAAACACGACCATTCCTTTGTTGAAAGGAAGAACTAAGAAGTTAAAGAAAATCTGTTACATTGAAGGTGAATTAACTGAATAAATTGCAAGCGCAAAGGAAGACATATATAAAATTTCGATATCCAAATTCTCAGTAATTCCTACAAGTATTATTGTCAATATTATCATTAATACCATCTTTTGCCGAAAGGAAGAATTGAGACGTAACTTAAAATCGTAATACAAAAGACAAAATGCAAGTACAATAACAGAAGACATATCTCAGATTCCAAGATAAATATTCTATGTAATTACTATAAGTATTATTGTTCATTTGGTCATTAACATCACCATTTATTGAAAGGTTGAAGCGCAACTTAAAACCGTGATATATAATAGACAAATGAACAAAATATACTGCAAGCATAAAATAAGACATATCTCAGATTCCGAGGAAGAATTCGGTGTCATTCCAAGTACTACTGTTGATATTAATAGTATCAGCGTACAAGAATATTGCAATGGAATACGATCTGGGACTGCAAATGGGAGACGGCAAGCAAAGCTACATAAAATATGAATATCAGTTCAAAATAAATCACTCGAAGCACTGCGTCCTGATTCTCATATAAACTTAAGGCTATGAACATTGAACTGGAGAGAACATCAAAACCCACGAACAGTATGACAAAAAATTATTTCAAAAACTAAGCATAGTAAATGCGCTACACCAGGGTATTAGGTACTCTAAGTCAAATATAACGACTATTTCATAGAAGAGGCCTTTCTATACGCTCTTATTTAGCTTGCTTTTTTGTCTGTTTGTTTGTCTTGGTCCAATCTTGTACCTTAATTTTCGACCCGTTTCCTTCGTCTGCTGGACTTGAAATTTTGCATGGTTACTACATCTCGGTGACAATCCAACCTTACACGATCAGTAGGTCAGCACTGACCTCAGGTGACCCTACAGTGACTTCTCCCAGTATCTCAGGATTTGTAGGAAACTTTGGATTTTTCCAAAATTGTGACAAAATAAATCAACGGATTTTTCAAACCTTCTTTGGCGGCTCGACACTATCAATTTCGTTAGCTACAATCCTAAGAGTTGATTCCCACTATAGGTCCAGTCAGAGCCATAACGGCTCTGGGTCCAGTCGGTCGCGCTCTGCTCTCACTCTGCTCTCGGTCCTGGAGCATTCCCACATCCGGACTGCTCTCGGTCGCATCATTTCCTGTCCCTCAACACCAGTGTAAGTCTCACCACCGGCTACGGAGGATGTGTGACTTTTCTCAAGCCGATTTGGCAATAATCGCCATTGCACTTGATGATGATGAAGAAGAAAGAAAAAGCAAAGTCTAAAAAAGGAGATTGTAGTTTCAACCTATGCTGCAAGATAGGAAGAGTGAAGGAGAATTTCATACTCTGTATCCTTGACTTCGTCTTACTGATGATGAGAGTAAAAGGAACCCTCCTTTTTTAAATCATTTTTCTACCTTTTGCATGATCCTATTGTGGCGTTTTCTTTAGATTACCCACGTTTTCATGGGACAAAAGGTAAACTAATACTTATATGAAGGCTGAATCTCGACTAGAGTGGAGCAGGAGTTGCAGGACCGTGGCGACAGTGTTCACTCTGGAGCTCACTGTCCGCTTCGCTCTGCTCTCGCTCCAGTCAAAATATCTTTTGAAGGGACCATGAGTGACGGAGCGAGAGCGGACCGCGTAGGCGCAAGCACGAAACGTAACTCTATGGATGGGGCCGGACCAGGACTGGAGGGAGAGGAGCGCGACTGGAACTATAGTCTGAATCAACCTTTATTAAATCGGTTACAATTTCTGTCAAAACTAAGAAGTGCAAAATAAAATAAAATAATTGTTTTTGAAAACAAGCCTTTATTAAAATAAACTAGAAGTGAAAAATTTATTTTTTGAGACACCTGGATTTTTTTACAATCATGCCAACAAATAATAAAACGTGGCCACCAAACATGGAAGGAAATGCTGCAAGACAATAAAAATATATATTTCTTTTCTTGTAGCATTTCCTTCCATATTTGGCACCCACGCTTTTATTTTTGTAGACATCAATAATTGTAAGAAAACCCTGGTGTATAAAAAAAGTTATTTTTCACTTTTTTGCATTTACATAAAAGCGTGCTTTAAATACTTTTTTTTTACTAATTAGAGTTAAAATGTGACGGAAGTAGCAATAGATACTTTAGATCATAGTCCGAGTAATTCCCAAAGTATGTCTCAGCAATATTGAACTAGTAAAATTGCGCCGAAGTTTATTTGGCTCAATCGAGTTTTTCGTACAGCGTATATTGCGGTAAGAAACTCTCAACCCTGACCCATGAAACTCTCCGCCGCGGCCCGTGAAACTTTCAGCCACGGCCCAGTGCTGGCCTGTGTTGTTGGCACCTATGGCGGTGTTAGACGTATGGTCAAGTCTAACCTTAACCTTAAAAGGTGGGGGTACTTTGATGATTTTACTTGTGAGGTTTTACTTTGACAATACTTAACAAGTTTACCTTTAGTAAATCACCTACGAGAGATAGACAATGGATCAACAGAAACAATATGGGACTGCAGAATTCCGAAGACTTGTCCAATAAACTCCACAAACAAATGAAGAAGGTTCCTAAGGGAAACATGGATGTTGTTGTGGATAGTATTCACAAGGCTTTGTTGGTACGCTGGAAGGATAATGCAAGTTTCAGTGATACCAAATATTTCTCTTGTTTATCGCCTGGGAAGTGTATCTCGTGGTCAGCAAAGGACAAGAAGAAAATTAGCTTAAGTCAACCTTATCTCATTGGTGATTACAACGGCCACACGGGTAGCACTGATAGGATGGACCAGAACACCAACTGTTATCGTATATCCATTAGATAGAGAAAGTGGTGGTTGCAAATATTTCCTGGATGATAGATGCCACAATTCAAAACTACATGGCTCCTGCTTCATACTGATGAAAGCAACCTTCCACTGCTGTCATTCAGGCGCTACACTGCAAGAACATACCTTCAGCAGGAAGAACCACGTATGGGAATAGGCCGGTCAAGAAAGTCACCTTGCCGAACCCTTCGGAATACAGGCGTGGAAATGAACTCTACCTTATCTTCGTGTAAATCTCGTCCTTCGCGAGGAACCACGAAATGTGGTGTTTCATTGCTGCTTTGTAGAGAATCATCGTCCTGCTCTTTTGAACACCGCTAAGCAATTATAGTATCTGGTTTGTTAATTTTGTGATATCACGGAATTTATCTAACAATTTAAATGTGAATTAATTTCCTTTCTAAAGCATAAACCAGTTTTATTTCTATTTAATTCTACAGCAAGTACTACAATTTCCTGTCTAACATTTCTTCACGTACCCAAATAGTGTTACAGCACGTGCAATAGTAGGGCTTATAAATGCAACAAACGTCAGCAGTAAACTGCAATACTGCGTTGTAATATTCTGTAATAAACACATTATTATTTAGTAGCTTGTTTCTAATACATCTTCCTAGTAATGGCAAAATACCAATGGACTTTATAAAAAAAAAATGCGTCCTCAATAAAATGTGTACGCCTTATCTGCCGGACCTACTTTGTATAGTAGGTCCTAAATATGCACAAATACCTTGAACAATGCATAATGTATATGTTAGCTCCATGTAAATATACATATTAAACTAAAATAATAACAAATTATTAAAAAATCATAAGTAAACAACGCCCAAGGTTATCTAGAAACATCCCAAGAATGAGAGTCCAGTTTTTTCCCCAAGGAAAACGAAATCATTCTTATGCTAAGAGACTTGTAAATGTCCAGCATCTGAAACCTTATACTTGGTGAGCTTTATCACTATTGATCTAGACTGAGAAGCGAGCAGCTCTTGACATTTGCCAGTACATTGGCAGCAATGCTAATGTCTATGTCAAAGGTCGTCTTTATTTAAGCTTTGAGTCTCCGTATGATTCAGTTGAAGTTCCTTCTTATTTAGATTTTCGAAGAAGAGCACGGGCAGCAGTAGAACGGTGACCCTAAATTCAGATTCTACTGTCACAACAGGTCAGGTTTTCCTAAGCAAGTCATTTGTGAATAAAGTGTCATGTTGATGAGGTGGTAGCATCGGGTACATTATTTTAAATACCCTATTGAGACTCAACTGTCACAAAAGGTCAAATTTTCCGGGGATGGCAGTTCTCAAGAATTAGTGAGAAAATATGACACATGTCATAAGCTGACAAGGTGGGAGCATAGGGTATGTTATTCTAAATACTCTATTGAGACCCTACTGTTACAATAGGTACGGATTGTCTACGCATGTCATATCTCAAGAATTCGTGGAAAAATGTACCACATATCATAGCCTGACAAGGTGGCACATCCGTTGGTGAGAATTAAAATATTTTCCCTTAGGTCGATGAGTGGCAATTCTTCATACATGGTTTTCAATATTCATTTCTTAGGTTAAGTAGCAATGACATTTGTGGCCTTAGAAGCAGAAGGTGTACCGGAAACTAGAACATCTTTGAAATAAAGTGCGGTGAAGAAATGACAGACGTTTCTCGGAGAAAAAAAAATGAATAAAAATACATAAATATAAAAGCTCTCGGAAGATAAATCGCCTGAAGCGTTCGTGAAAAACGAAAGGAAATGAATATCACACGACCCGTGAAAAATAAAAATCAAGGAAAGAAAGTTTAAATAAAATTAGAATTAAAATGTTGGAAATGTCAAGGAGCTGTAAAATTATAGAATAATATATATATATATATATATATATATATATATATGTATATATATATATATATATATATATATATATATATATATATATATATAATATGATGAAGGTTCAAGAAAGAGTTAGAGAGGAAACTGGAAAGTAAAAGACAAAGCGAATAATCATATAATGAATTAAAAAGATAGAAAACCTCATAAGAGACAATTAAGCTAACATGAAAAAGAGGGGGAAACAAACCAAACCTAAAGAATATTGTGTTCGTCTAAAAGAAGTAACAGAAGATAATAGAAAATACAGAAAGAGGACATCAGTTATTAGAAAGAAAATAAGAAATTAATAGATATATACGTATATAACAACTATGGATTAAAATACATCCCTTAAAAACAGACAACAAGCTCAAATCATTTACTTAAATGTCAAACAGAACAAGTCATGCAAACCTCCAGCACAAATCTGCAAATACCGTATCGCTCAGAGTCGAGAATATGCTTCGGATCAAATAAACAAAATGACTGAATATAATCTGGGCACTGGAGGAAAGGTCAGAGTAATATGTCAGAAGTTCAAAACTCGTAAAAACAGCCGCTGTTAAAAGTTAATCATTATGATTTTCATAACACCAGCGACTGTATAGTAACAGCGAGCTATTTTTGACAGCCTCGCCTTCCTAAATAGGAGATATCCACATTGACATGATGAATACAAATGAAACTTATCAAATTATGAACATAAATAATGGAATCAATTGGAATATTAGGTCTAAGTCAAAAGCCAAACACTGGGACCAATGAGGTCATCAAGCATACATAATGGCTATTTAAATATAAAATTTAGGTCATTGGCCAGGCGCTGGGACCTACTATAAGGTCATTCAGCGCTGAAAGGGAAATTGACAGTTGGAACAAGAAACAGTTGTTCACAAAGTGTTAAAAGATAGACGGAAAAAAGACTATAAACTGAGGTATAGTAAAAGGAATAAAAAGGGTTGCAGCTAGGGACGCTGCAAAGAACCTATGTAATGCCTACAGTGCACTGCGTGAAGCGCACCGACGGTACTAACCCCCTACGGGGAATAATGGCTATAAATCTAAAGACTAAAATATTTCAATTTTGTAATCACATTCGTGAGTAACGACTGGAAGTAGTCCACTCAGCCATGTTCACAAAAAGATGCGTTTTGTTTTCCAACTCTATCTCAATAAAATATCAACATAAAAAGAGCAGTGCAGAAACTGCACTCGTTCACCAGAACCTTATTGCAATGCTTTGCAAGAATTCTCAATCTTTGTCAGCTCATAATTGAAGATACTTTATAAAAATTCCCAATCTTTGTCATTTCTTCCTCATACTGTCATAACGACAAACATTACCCGTCTTTACACGGAAGAGTCATTGTGTCTCATACATTCTCTGCTCAGCTTTATAAAATCTATTGTTTACTATTTCAATCTAATTGGTATTAATTTTTGTAACGGGCGTTCTGAGAGCACGACACCTCAGGTTGCTAAACAGGAAAGGTCTGTGAGGCAATGACGTCTGTTGTTATGCTAAATGAAGTCACTTTAATTCAAAATAGACTGCATTTATACAATTATCACCTTTACTTATCAATATAGACAGATTTCCTACAAAAGATATGACAAGTCATCTCTGTTCCCTAAAAATCATTGCTAATTTGCCAAAAATTTCAGTATCCTAAAAAATACATGGTCATGTAGGTCGTTCGTAACTCTAATACATGAAAATCCTACAGTTGATCCCAAACATCTCTTCATCTCAATGCAATCGGTGTTCATCATTCCTATTTAACTAGACGCTTCAGTATCCTGTGAAAATATATAGTGATGTACTTCACGTACAAATTTAATACATCAAAACCTTGCATTGGATTTCACATAGTTCCACATCTACATTTAATTAGTGTTTGCACATTTCACTTACGTAACGGAGGAAATCAGACAAAAAATGAAAAGATATGTGTACGATATCAGGCCTTAGCATGCGAGTAAGTAAGCATGAATGTATATACATTCTGAAAACAATAGTATATGCAAATAATACATACGCTTCATAAAGCAGCGTCTAAACAAAGCACTGCCTACTGAAAAGGTCCCACATACCCACATACCAGAGACGTGAGGAAAAATAACTTATTCAAGCAGGAAAATCATATGATTCTCGTTGGCAAGGCATAGCCGAGGCAACTGTAAATACTAACCTTGAATATATCTGCAATGGTTTTGTTCATCTGTTTCCCCTCGACAGCTCTTTCTTCATTGTCGTTGCAAGAGCTTAGTTTATTGGGAAAATGTTTTTATCATTTGAAGATAAAATAGCATCTAGTCAGGGATAAATATACCCTCGGGAATTAATTCAGGAATTTCGACAAAACGATTTTAATTTTTTCAAGTACTACACATTAATTACGTCTTCTGGAGAGCGAAATTTCTGTATTGCGACAGTCTACATTCAGTGACTTCCAAGAAATGACACTGCAAATAGTTATTTTCCACTAAAAGTTAAAAATACAAATTTCCCTAAAGGAGTTATCTAGGATAAGGCTTTTTGTTAACATAATTACAGTCCAAGTACCCTTCTAACATTTTATAAAAAAAAATCTTTTGTCTACATATATATTATGATATATTATATGGATATATACTATATATATATATATATATATATAAAGGTTTTTTGCCACGAAGGAAAAAATGAAAAAGCGAGATAGCCAAGTGTATACTATATATATATATATATATATATATATATATATATATATATGCAAAACATATAAACAATATACACATACATACATACATATACATACATACATACACATGTATTTACATATGCGTGTGTTATTAAGTCTAACTGGAATCAGGCAAAGAATGTTGCAAAAAATATGGAATTAGAATCTTAACACAACACAGGACGAAGTGGATGAGGAAAGATAAATGAATTCTTAAAGGAGCAAAGCAATAAAAAAAAATGACGACAGAAACACCAACACTGCAGAGGAAGGAATAATGGAAATATAGCCAGTATTTCAAAAACCCGACTTAAGGGAGTAAATACGACCTAGAAAATCTTTTGACTCTGCAAGGATGGGGTGGTGGAGACGATGGTGTTATGGCACTTATTGGGACAAAGGTCAAAGGACAGGGCTTGGAATAGAATCGATTAGAATAGAATATACAATTTAAGCGAAAGTCCAAGCGCTGGGAATATGAAATTTATGCTTGAAGTCAGGCACAGGAATCCGAGGGATTGAAATTCAACGCTTCCCCAAGCGCTGGGACCAATGAGGTCATTCAGGGCTGAAAGGAAAATTGAAGAAAAAAAAAGGTAAAAGGGTGTAACAGGAGGACAACTTCGGAGTTGCACTATGAAATAATTGTTAGAAGAGGGGGGAAGTAAGATGGGAGAGAGGGAATATGAATAGAGGTAAAGCTAGTGACCGAAGGGATGCTGCAAAAAACATTAAATAATGCCTACAGTGCACCGGACATGGTTTTGGAGAACTGGGAATTACGAAGAACGAGCACCCTCAGATAATGGAAAGGTTAACAACTGTACTAAACAGAATTCTCTAAAAACAGAACCAAGAGTTGAGATGTTAGAATTCAAAGATGGTGCGGTTAAGTTAGTTTAGGGAGCGAAAAGTATTTTGTCAGAGTTTAGGGAGATAGAAGTATTTGTTGGAGTTTAGGGAGATAGAAGTATTTGTTGGAGTTTAGGGAGATAGAAATATTTGCTGGAATTTAGGGAGATAAAGGTTAGTTTAGAGAGATAGTATTTATTAAGAGTTTAAGGAGAGAGAAGTATTTTGTTGGAGTTTAGGGAGACAGAAGTATTTTGTTGGAGTTTAGGGGGAGAGAGAGGTATTTTGCTGGAGTAGATGTAAGTATTTTGTTGGAATTTAGGGAGAGGAAGTATGTTGAAGTTTAGGGAGTGAGAAGTATTTTGTTGGAATTTAAGGAGAGAGAAGTATTTGGTTGGAGTTGAGGGAGAGAGAAGTATTTTGTTGGAATTTGGGGATACAAAAGTATTTCTTGGAGTTTAGGGAGACAGAAGTATTTTGTTGGAGTTTGGGAGGGAGAAGTATTTTCTTGGAAATTAGGAAGATATAAGTATTTTGTTGGAGCTTAGGGAGATAGAATTATTTAGTTGGAGTTTAGAGAAAGAGAAGTATTTTGTTTGTTGTTTAGGGAGAGAGAAGTATTTTGTGGGTTTTGGGAGCTAGAAGTGCTTTGTTGGAGAGAAGTATTTTTTTGAAATTTAGGAAGATAGAAGTATTTTGTTGGGTTTTTGGTTTTGGGAGCTAAAGAATCGCCGTTGTTGGAAGAGAAGGATTTTTTTTGAAATTTAGGAAGATAGAAGTATTTTGTTGGAGTCTAGGGAGCAAGAATATCTTCTTGGAGTTTAGGGAAATAGAAGTATTTGTTGGAGTTTACGGTGAAAGAAGCATTTTGTTGGAGTTTAGGGAGAGAGAGAAGTATTTTGCTGTAGTTTGGGGAGAGAATATTTTATTGGAGTTTAGGGAGCGAGAAGTATTTTGATGTCGCTTAGGGAGCGAGAAGTACTGTGCTGGAGTTCAGGGAGCGAGAAGTATTTTGTTGGAGTTTAGGGAGCGAGAAGTATTTTGATAAGTGTCAAAGGGCCTGGACTGGACCAGAATGGGTACCGAAAGAGAACTTTTTCAGCCTCCAATTCTGGCAA